>NC_055683.1:41631427-41651814 GCF_017639745.1 Melanotaenia boesemani | reverse complement strand
TGATTGACCAAGTTACAGCCCGTGTCCACGAACCTCACCTGACTTATAATGGAAAGTATTAGACGTGGACAGAGGCTGTAACTTGGTCAAACATGGAGATATCGGGCTGAAACTCATACCACACACTCAGGGGACTCCCCTGAGTCCACGTAGTGAGTTTCAGCCTCCTGGGACCTTGTTTGACCAAGTTACAGCCTCTGTCCACGTCTAATACTTTCCATTCAATTTCAGGTGGGGTTCGTGGACACGGGCTATAACTTGGTCAAACATGGAGATATCGGGCTGAAACTCATACCACACACTCAGGGGACTCCCCTGAGTCCACGTAGTGAGTTTCAGCCTCCTGGGACCTTGTTTGACCGAGTTACAGCCTCTGTCCACGAACTGCACCTGACTTATAATGGAAAGTATTAGACGTGGACGAAGGCTGTAACTTGGTCAAACTTGGTCCTAGAGGCCTGAAACTTGGTAGGCTGACTCAGAAGGGCCCCCTGAGTGTGTGATATCATTCCCAGATTGATATCTCTAAAAATGACCAAGTTACAGCTTCTGTCCACGTCTAATACTTTGTATTGTATGGTCAGGTGGGGTTCGTGGACGCAGGCTGTATCTTGGTCAAACTTGGTCCTAGAGACCTGAAACTTGGTAGGCTGACTCAGTTGAGCCCCCTGAGTGTGTGATATCATTCCCAGATCGATATCTCTAAAAATGACCGAGTTACAGCCTCTGTCCACGAACCTGACCTGACTTATAATGGAAAGTATTAGACGTGGACAGAGGCTGTAACTTGGTCATACTTTGTCCTAGAGACCTGAAACTTGGTAGGCTGGCTCAGAAGGGCCCCCTGAGTGTGTGATATCAATATCAGGTCGATCTGTCCAGAAATGACCGAGTTACAGCTTCTGTCCACGTCTAATACTTTACATTGTATGGTCAAGTGGGGTTCGTGGACGCAGGCTGTAACTTGGTCATACTTGGTCCTAGAGACCTGAAACTTGGTAGGCTGACTCAGTTGAGCCCCCTGAGTGTGTGATATCATTCCCAGATCGATATCTCTAAAAATGACCGAGTTACAGCCTCTGTCCACGAACCTGACCTGACTTATAATGGAAAGTATTAGACGTGGACAGAGGCTGTAACTTGGTCATACTTTGTCCTAGAGACCTGAAACTTGGTAGGCTGGCTCAGAAGGGCCCCCTGAGTGTGTGATATCAATATCAGGTCGATCTGTCCAGAAATGACCGAGTTACAGCTTCTGTCCACGTCTAATACTTTACATTGTATGGTCAAGTGGGGTTCGTGGACGCAGGCTGTAACTTGGTCATACTTGGTCCTAGAGACCTGAAACTTGGTAGGCTGACTCAGTTGAGCCCCCTGAGTGTGTGATATCATTCCCAGATCGATATCTCTAAAAATGACCGAGTTACAGCCTCTGTCCACGAACCTGACCTGACTTATAATGGAAAGTATTAGACGTGGACGCAGGCTATAACTCGGTCATTTTTTAAGATATCGTGCTGAAACTGATACCACACACTGAGGGGACGTACATGAGCCCCCCCAGCGAGTTTCAGCCTCCTGGGACCATAAATCACCAAGTTACAGCCCGTGTCCACGTCCTGGAACCGGGACCCAATGTCCAATTCCAGGACGTGGACACGGGCTATAACTCGGTCATTTCTTAAGATATCGTGCTGAAACTGATACCACACACTCAGTGGACTCCCCCGAGTCCACCTAGCGAGTTTCAGCCCACCAGGACCACGTTGGACCCAGTTACAGCCCGCGTCCACCACCTGGAACCGGGACCCAATGTCCAGTTACAGGTGGTGGACGCGGGCTGTAACTTGGTCATACTTGGTCCTAGATTGCTGAAACTTGATAGGCTAGCTCAGAAGGGCCCCCTGAGTGTGTGTTATCAATATCACATCGATATCTCCAAAAATAACTTAGTTACAGCCTCTGTCCACAAACCTCACCTGACGGCCCCATAATAAATCCCTACTCGTGTACAAGAGGCCATAACTTCCCCAAATCTTAACCAAAATGGATGAAAATTAATATTTGGGGTCCTTGAACTATTCCCAACAGGTGTGTGAAGTTTGGTGAGGATCAGACCAGCAGAAAAAGATCGTTAAATGCACTTTGGAGATGACTTTAATGCAAGATGGAGGCCCTCACGTTCGATCAAATAAATACATTTCTCCTGGACAGAAATGGATGAAACTCCAGATTTATGTTCCCAAACCCCCCGTGCTTGTGTCACATTGATTTCAGCTGGATCCGTGGAGATATGAGCCGGTTCTGGCCGCGTGTCCGTCGCGGACTTCCCCCGGTGCTTTTCTCCAATTTGGTAGACGGGACCGGGCTGAGAAGTATCACACATGTCCCCAAATGTCCCAAAAGTAGACCCTGCGATTCTCAGCTCGATCCGTGCAGAAATGCCTGCGCTGTGGCCTCTGAAGCGGGCCCGAGCGTTACTCAGCCTTCTATCCGCTGCACAGTGCTCTGATGCCGGCCAGCGTCTTCCGCTGGTCCCCGGTCGACCAAGTCGGGCTAATAACGGAGAAACCGCCAGTCAGAAAATTATGAAATAATTTACACATGTTCCTCAACATCCAACGAGTCTGTCACACCGATTTCAGCTCGATCCGTGCAGAAATGCCTGCGCTGTGGCCTCCGGACGCGGCCCCGACGTTACTCAGCCTTCTATCCGCTGCACAGTGCTCTGATGCCGGCCAGCGTCTTCCGCTGGTCCCCCGGTCGACCAAGTCGGGCTAATAACGGAGAAACCGCCAGTCAGAAAATTATGAAATAATTTACACATGTTCCTCAACATCCAACGAGTCTGTCACACCGATTTCAGCTCGATCCGTGCAGAAATGCCTGCGCTGTGGCCTCCGGACGCGGCCCCGACGTTACTCAGCCTTCTATCCGCTGCACAGTGCTCTGATGCCGGCCAGCGTCTTCCGCTGGTCCCCGGTCGACCAAGTCGGGCTAATAACGGAGAAACCGCCAGTCAGAAAATTATGAAATAATTTACACATGTTCCTCAACATCCAACGAGTCTGTCACACCGATTTCAGCTCGATCCGTGCAGAAATGCCTGCGCTGTGGCCTCCGGACGCGGCCCCGACGTTACTCAGCCTTCTATCCGCTGCACAGTGCTCTGATGCCGGCCAGCGTCTTCCGCTGGTCCCCGGTCGACCAAGTCGGGCTAATAACGGAGAAACCGCCAGTCAGAAAATTATGAAATAATTTACACATGTTCCTCAACATCCAACGAGTCTGTCACACCGATTTCAGCTCGATCCGTGCAGAAATGCCTGCGCTGTGGCCTCCGGACGCGGCCCCGACGTTACTCAGCCTTCTATCCGCTGCACAGTGCTCTGATGCCGGCCAGCGTTTTCCGCTGGTCCCCGGTCTAACAACTGGGGCTTGTAACGGCAAAAAAGCTGGCCAGAAAATTCTGAAAAAATTCACAGATCTTTCCCAACATCGAAAGAGTCTGTCACACCGATTTCATACCGATCTGTCCAGAAATGACCGAGTAACAGCCTCTGTCCACGAACCGCAACTGACGGCCCCATAATAAATTCCTACTCGTGTACAAGAGGCCATAACTTCCCCAAATATGCTCCGAAATGGATGGGAATTCATATTTAAGGTCCTGGAGGTCCACTCACACGGCCACACTGATTTCATACCGATCTGTCCAGAAATTACCGAGTTACAGCCGCTGTCCACGAAGTCGACCTGGACTTTTAATGCAAAGTCTCACCCGTGTACAAGAGGTCATAACTTCCCCAAATATGCCCCGAAATGGATGGGAATTCATATTTAAGGTCCTTGTTGAAGGCCAAACAAGTGCTCCAAGTTTGAAACAAATCGGACAAAGTACAGTCCGGTTATGACACTTTGAAACAGGTGTACACGTCTGATACTTGCCATTCAAACTCAGGTCGAGTTCAAGGACACGATTATAACTCGGCCGTACGTGCACGTAGAAAGCTGAAACTCCAGATTCAGACTCCTGGAGGTCCACTCACACGGCCACACTGATTTCATACCGATCTGTCCAGAAATTACCGAGTTATAGCCGCTGTCCACGAAGTCGACCTGGCTTTTTAATGTCAAGTCTCACCCGTGTACAAGAGGTCATAACTTCCCCAAATATGCTCCGAAATGGATGGGAATTAATATTTGGGGTCCTTGAACTATTCCAAACAGGTGTGTGAAGTTTGGTGAGGATCAGACCTGTAGAAAAAGATCGCTAAATGCACTTTGGAGATGACTTTGACGCAAGATGGCTGCCGTCACGTTGGAGCAAATAAATAAATTTCTCCCGGACAGAAATGGATGAAACTCCAGATATGTGTTCAGCATCCCCCCGTGCTTGTGTGACTTTAATTTCAGATCGATCCGTTCACATATGTCCACCGTTATGTCCAACAGAAACTGGTGTCCACGGCTGAGACTTTACAATGGCAGCCTTAGGTCCACTTCGTGTACACGGACCTAGCGTAGTCCTGCGGTCACGTAGAAAGCTGAAACTCCACACACGGGGTCCAGGAGGTCCAGTCACACGGCCACACTGATTTCAGACCAATCTGTCCAGAAATGAGCTCGCCATAGCCCCTTTCCTTCCGTCAATGTCTCGGAACGGCCGAACTTTTCAAGATGGCCGCCGAGAGGTTTTCGGACCATTACTGGCGAACGCCTTGCTCTAGAGGGCTGAAATTTACAGGGCGTGTGCGCAGAGGACCCCCGCACGTGTCCTGCGAGTTTCGGCCCGATCGGTTCCGAAACGGCCCCGCCAGAGGCCGCTGTCCGCGGCTCGGTACGTCCGGCCCATGTTCAGGTATAGGGCCGAGGACACGGTACTTAAAAGCTCGGTTCTAAGAACGGCGTTGCCCCACAGACACGAAACTCTCCGGACCGGTTCTGACCCGTCCAAAGAACCCGTCCTGTGAATTTCACACACGCCAGTTCAGGGGAAACCCACTTTCCGGGCTGAATGGGTGTTGGGAATCCCGCCCTCCGGTGGACGCAGCGCGCAACTGCGTTTGCGTCCCCCTCTTTGAGGATTTATTTCGGGGTCACCGCCCGGGGGTACGCGCGCCCTGCCTTCCCGTAGCGTAGAGGAGACCCGGACGAACGCGTGGATACCAGGCACGCCGCCGTGCGTCTCCGGGGGAGCCCGCGCAGGGCTCCCGAAAACGGCCGAAAACGGCACTTTTTCCCCAGTCAAAGGTATAGGGACGTGGACGGCGTTCCGACCCCGTAGGCGCTAGGGGGGTAAGCTCTACCACACACTCTCACAATTCAATCGCAGGCTCCTGGGGTTGTGCGGTGTATGGAACACAGGGCCTCCTTTCGGCTGACCCTCTGGGTGCCTGGGAATCCCCGGAAGGCAGCAGCTCGCTGCGGCTGGTCCGGGACACCCGTTACCCTGGTGAGGGTCGGGAAGGCAGCACCTTGCTGCGGCTGGTCCCGCTCACTCTCCCCGGGGGGGCACTGGGGCACACGGGGGGCCGTAACGACCTGGGGGGGCGTGGAAGGCAGCAGCTCGCTGCGGCTGGTCCTCGTCCTTCCCCCGGGGGGGCCCCTCAGTCCCCAAACGGAGTTGCTGGAGGGGGCCTTGACTGAATGCCATGGCCCTGGCCAGTGGTATTCTTCCTTCACCGAGTGCGCAATCCCAGACCCCCCGTGTTATTACATAAGGCAAAAAGGCTCTTAGCTCTAACTTTCACCATTAATCCAACTGCTTTTTGCAGCCAACTTTACACAGTAGCACTGGCTAAATCTTGTGCCTTGCCCTGTATTTTATTCCTAAACCTAACCACTCGCTCTCAATGTTTAACCCTTAACTAAATCCTATGCCTGGCCCTGTATTTTTGCCCTAAACCTAACCACTCGCTCTCGGTGCCTAACCCGAAAAGTAGCCACTTTGTTTCCTCCTTAAAGCGAATCTCAATAAAAGACGTTCAAACAGCACCTCCTGGACCTTATTACCTTCAGCTGTTTCCACTCCAAAGGCCCAATTGGCCACACTTTACTGATGAAGACTAAATCCAAAATAATGCGCCAAACAAAACCACCTGGATCCTTCTCAAATAAGGCAAAACAGCAAAACCTAATTGGTCATGGGACACACTCCGGGGCTTGATCAACCTCGGCGGGGCCTCCCTTGGGTGAGGGTGTCTAGTGATAATGGCCGAAACACCCCGTGATCCCAGGGTCCACTACTGATGATGTGTCCTAAATTTTCGCCCATCAAACAGGATATGTACCCAGCTTCAGCTTTAATTATAGTACAAATCACCAAAGTGCCCGCAACTGTAAAAAGCTCTCCTAAACAGGGAACCAAAATCCAGTAGGTCCAACTTCAGCTTCTATTATAGTGCAATAGACCTAAATGTCCGCAACTGCAAAGACTCTCCAAACCAAGAAGCCAAAATCCAGTAATCCCAATTTCAGCTTAAATTATTGTGCAAAAGACCTAAAGGTCCGCAACTGCAAAGACTCTCCAAAACAGGAAGCCAAAATCCAGTCGCCCTTTGCTCCCTTCACTGGCTCCAACATTTTCTTTCCTTTCTTCCTCTCCTCTATGGGATGGACTCCATAGGAGGTTGAGACCCAGAGTGACAGGCGGTGGCCCGTGCATTGCCTTTGGCTCCCTATCCAAACTGTTTCGGTTATTTTGCTGATTCAGGGGGAGTCATCGAGAAAAGACGCCAATCCCTAACCCCTAACCCTAACCCTTACCCTAACCCTAACCTCACAAATCCCTTAGCCCTACTCTTGACCTTTGACCTAATCCAAACCTTAATGGCATTAACCCCAATAATTTTATTTGTTTTACCCCAATGTCTTCATTTCATTTCATACCTAAATTATATATTAAAAAAAATATTCGGAATAAAAAGGGTTAAAAATTCTTAATTTTAAATTCATAATTTTACATTTAAAATAGCTAATTGGACTATAAAAACTGAAAAATGGTGTTAAAAATTGTTAAAAACCAGTGGGTAGGGGGTTAATTCATTTTAGGGGAGCATAATGTTAAAAAACAACCGAGAACACGAACTAGAGCAGAGGGGATAAAAGCAGCAGCAGCAGCGAGAGAGCTCATTCTGTGCTCAGCTCTCGTGGTGAGCACATCACTCAGACGTTGCTGCTGCATCACAGAGCCTTTAGCCTGTAGCCAGCCTTAATAGTTATTTGTGTGCCTTTTCTTTGTTTTTTCTTTATTTTCGACCTGAGGAAGACACATTCAAGTCGAAACGTCGTCGCTTTTTCATTTTAGTTGGTTTTTTGGCACACCTACCTTTGTTGTTTAAGCTCGATTATTATTTTAAAACTCATTCAATTTTTTTAGAAAAAACAAATAAAAAAACAAATCAAGACAACTTATTTTATTTATATTTACAATCCTGTCAGCCATGGAGGGCTGGACAGAAGTGCGGTACGGCCGACGCCGTAACCGCAACCATTTGGGGGAAAGGGTCCCTGGGGGGATGGACCGTGCACACTCCTTCCCCTTCGGGAGAAGGGATTTTTCTTTCATCCCTAACCCTCATTATCCCCCTCCCCGGGCATTTTTCCCTAACCCTAACCTTTGACCCCTATTTGTTTTTCCTCCTTATCCCTTGCCCTGACATTTTTACCTAAACCTAACATTTTGGACCCCTAGTCAATCCCCATCCTGACCCCATCTTCTCCTCCGTCTTCCCTTGTCCTGATACTTGCATGTTGTCCTAAATAAATACAGGATTTTTTTACATATATTAATAAATTAACATTAATTATTGAATTCATCCATTGTAAAATAATTGGCATTAAAATCATCACAACCACTGGGTTAAAATAATTTTTGCTAAACAAATTCGCATTAAAATCAATTTTAAGAACAGGAAAACACTGAAAAAAACGGCCATACAGGGATTTCGAAGATCGGGAAGAAGAGGGAGGGGAGGCGGAGCAGAGTCTATAAAAGGGGCTGACTCAGGAGGGAGAGCTCATTCTAGCTCTGACACTTGAAGAGACAACATCTCCCATTTGTCAAAGCAGCCAGCCAGCCAGCCAACTTTTTTCTTTATTTGTGTGTGCCTCACAGGCCTGAGGAAGACCATTTCTGGTCGAAACGTTGCCTGAGGCACGTATAAATATTTGATTTCATTAAAACAATTTGATTTCTTTATTTTTCTAAAAAAAACAGCTTTATTTTGCTTTACTTTTACTTTTAATTTTATATTGATTTCTGTTTACTTTCAAAAACCACTCTCATACTTCATATACATTCATATAATAAATACAGTCACACTATACATAAATATTAAAATAAATATAACAAAGCTTACCTCATCTGAAGGATAAAAGCAGCATGGGGGATCAGTGGCAGACGGTGTATTATGGGAGGAGACGCCAGCGTCCTACCTACCGTAACCAAGGTGGGGATGGTGGTTTGCGCCAAGGGATGGACCGTGCACAGCCCAACCCCTTCAGGGGAAGGGCCCGAACTCTTCGCCCTTATCCCCCGTCATATTGTTAAAGCTCTGTATGATGGCTGATGTTTCCTACCTGGAACAGGTGGCCTGCGGCCGGGAGCGGGGGCCCTCCGGAAACAGGAGTGGGGTGGCCGGTGCTCCGGCTGCGGAGCTTTACGCGCTCTCTCTCCCTCCCCAACCCCTGGATCCTGACCCGGGTCTGAGGCATGTCATCGTATGTGCTGAGGGCACCCCGACCTGGATCCTGACCCAGGTCTGAGGCATGTCATCGTACGTGCTGAGGGCACCCGGACCTGGATCCTGACCCAGGTCTGAGACCTCTCACCGCCTGAGCTGCCGCCACCCGGACCTGGATCATGAACCCAGGTCTGAGGCATGTCATCATAGGTGGTGAGGGCACCCGGACCTGGATCCTGACCCAGGTCTGGGGCATGGCATCGTAGGTGCTGAGGCTACCCAGACCTGCATTATGAACCCAGGTCCAATGCCTGTCTGCACCACAGCCGAGGGCACGCCGACCTCAGATCAGGCCTGACAGATCTAAGCACTGGTGGCGAATGAATCCGGACCTGTGCGACATCCAGCAGACACCCTAGCCCAGTGGAGGGGGCTGTACATTCAGAATTGCCAATGTGACACACACACAAGTCTTCAATTCTCCCCTGGGGCAGGCTTTCCGTGGACAACTCAACTCAATCCGGAGGCCAACAGAAGCCATCATTTGGACAAACTGGAGCAGCGCAGTGGTAGTGCTTTGGTCACTAGATGGTGCTGAAGGACTTGAAACTGCTTTTCATCAGCGGTCTGGGCTGCAGTGTCAGAGGATAAAGGTTCCCTTCCAATAAATGGAAATGCGCAGGCCTGCAGCCGTTCAGTTATGGCTGTTATCTGTTGTTTAGCTGTGTATGAACATGCCCGCCTGTCCTCCGCGGCATGGGACTAGCTCTTGTGTACGAGTCCAAATCAGCTGGAGTGTAGAGACTGGATGTTCTCAAACTGCCGTTCCCCACAGTGGGACATGATTTCTTGCATGTTGTCTGTCTCATTTGAACTGTTTGTCTTTTCCTCTTTTTTGGTAATGCACTGGTTACTCCTTTCTGCACCGTGCTGTAATGTTCCGTGCAAAGCACTGGGATTTGTCGTGTACAACAAATGTGCCTGTTCAAATAAATTTGCCTTGGACTTCTTCCTCTTCTAATTGCTTCGCTTTATAATATGTAGATCATAAAGTGATTCATTGACTTCATGAATGACAAACTGATGACCGATTTCTTTCAAAAAATGTATTAACCTTTCAAAACCACAGTTATTCACACATGACACACTAAGATGAACAAGTAATGTATATATACACAAACAGCAAAGAAAAAAACATCTAAACAATAACTTATAACACTTCAATGAACAGTCTAGAGCTACTTAAACTACATGCAAGGGAAAACAACAAAAAGGAAAACAGCAGCACTCCAAATGCATCTATATATGGTAAAACCGCAATTACTCACACAGAAATTACTAAGAAAAACATGCAATCTATGTACACAAACAGCAAAATATATATATATATATATATATATGCATAAATATAAACACTTATGAAACTTTGATGAACAGTCTAGAGCTACTTAAACTACATGCAAGGGAAAACAACAAAAAGGAACACAGCAGCACTCCAAATGAATCTATATATGGTAAAACCACAATTAATCACACAGAAATTACTAAGAAAAACATGCAATCTATGTACACAAACAGCAATATATATATATATATATATATATGCATAAATATAAGCACTTATGAAACTTCAATGAACAGTCTAGAGCTACTTAAACTACATGCAAGGGAAAACAACAAAAAGGAACACAGCAGCACTGCAAATGAATCTATATATGGTAAAACCACAATTAATCACACAGAAATTACTAAGTAAAACATGCAATCTATGTACACAAACAGCAAAATATATATATATATATATGCATAAATATAAACACTTATGAAACTTCAATGAACAGTCTAGAGCTACTTACACTACATGCAAGGGAAAACAAAAAAAATGGAAAACAGCAGCACTCAAATGAAACGACAGTGTTTCTGCTCCTTCAACTGCTGGCCACATTTACAACCACTCCAAGTCTAAGCCCTCGCCACCAAAGGAGCTCTTTTCCACCCCATAGTGGAACAGGACCTCTTCGCCCACACAAATTGTTTTGAGAGCGATGAAGAGGATGACGTCCCGCTCCACCCCATCTATGTCCATGCTAACTAGTCTGGGCTTTACGTTAGCTTGAGCGGTGGACCCGTGGTTTATAAGACGGCCAAGAGTGTCTTTTTCGGGGTGGCAGTCACAACGAGGCAGGTGCGCGTCGATGCACATCTGCTTTTCGCCTCGTTTATAAAAGAACATGTAACCTGTGTGGTCGGGGTCCGTGGCCTTGTGGACCTCCTGCCCCTCTTTGCCTGAGATCAGTTTGCCGTGGTAGTCACAAATGACCTCCCCTAAATGGAACGTCCGCGTGACTGTCACCCCCATTCCTTTTCCTTCAGTTTGTGTTATGTGAAGCCCCCTCCAGTTCTGGGTTTTGACCAGATGACGGATGTGCTCAGAATCTGTGAGGTCCTCCATGGAGTGGGAGGGTCTCCATGCGGCCAGGATACTGGAAGTAGTAGGCGCGTTCTTCCAGGCCTGCTTCTTAATCCAGCTTGCCAAGCGTGGCTTTGTGGGCTGGCGCTTTGGGAAGTGGGCTGTGCAAATGAAATGAGAAATGCACAAACATGAGGGAATTGCACTGACTTTGCGGCAAACTTTGAATCTGATACATCCTCACACATTCAGTAAAATCAGACTCACAAACTGCATGCTGGATACGCAGCTCCCTTTGCTGAGCCGCCCAACGCTCGTAGAGCCTCCGATGGTGTCTCGGTGACAGCTGGTAGCGCACAGCCTTGCTCGGAAGCTTCCCATCCAGAGTGACGGGATGTGACTGAAGAAGCTGGTCAAACGCTGCCTGAAGGGTCATTTGTGAACATGGTGGAGCGGTGGGAGACGACAGGGACTCCCCAAGACAGCCAGGGCTGGAAAAGAGATAAATGAGAAAGAACAACTGGGGGTTAAGTCACATTTTTCACTAAAAACGCCTGCAGCGGCTGCCTTCTCCTCACCCCATGCCTCTCCCGTTGTTCTGTGACCGGCTCAGCTGGTATTTCCACACACACACACACACACATATATATATATATACATATACACACACATTTATATCTCTATATATATATGTGTGTGTGTGTGTGTGTACATATATATATGCAAGCATGTGTAAGTTCACATAAACATGAAACACAAAACATTATTTTGCGTGCTGAAAGAGCTTGCATACCTGGGTTCGCTAGTTAGCTTGTCCAGCAGGGCTCTTGCCGCGATCACATCCTCCAGGTTGCCTCTTTCGCTGGAGGTGTCTGGGGTCTGATCCGCAGCCTGGGACTTTTCTTGGACTGGGACTCTCCGGATGGCAGCACGGTAGGCTTTGTGAGCAAGCTGGCTGGACACCTTCTCCAGTTTGTATCTAAAAATCAAAATGGAAACAAATTTGTGAGAATGACTCTTAGTTCTCACGTGAACAACTAGGCACTTCCCATGTGCAGTAACATTACTTTGCCTGTAGCCGCTCCAGGTCGTTGCTGGCACTATGGATGGGCACCCCTGCGGTGGAGAGGAAAAACCTGTCTTCTGCCTCCAGGTCGTCCAGCTTCCTCTTGCCAGTCGCGGTGCTGAAAAGGAGGGGCCGCACCAGAGTGAAATATGTCTGAAACCACTTGCGGGAGAGAGAGAGAGGGGGGGGGGGGGGGGGGGGGGGGGGGTCAAAGTTCATTACAACACTGTTAAACGTTTCACCACCTAAAAACTGCTTGCATCATTCCGCTTACATCTTCCTCCTCTTGTGTCAGGGCGAACCTTGTGCTGACTTTTTTGGTTTTGACAGCAACCACTGCATACCCATCTCCTCCAGCCCTCTGCCTCTGAAACCAGTCCTCTATCTGGACTCGACACGTGAATGGAAAAGGATTGCCAGTGAGAGACAACGACTCGAGCTTCAGTGGGAAAAACAGAGCCTGGACAAAAACTCCACTGACCGTCATGTGCTCCACCGCAGTCGGTGGCTGCAGGTGCTTCAGTAGGAGGGCCGCCTGCAGATAAGACGTGGCCAGTGAACATTCCCAGATCTCGGGCTTCCTGCTTTTTGATGATGCTTTCTTCAGCACTGCCACGAAATCCTGCTTGGCAGCTCTGAGCACAGCCTGGCAATCATAAACGGTTGGCTCGTCCTCCTCCATTGTGGCGGACCTGCAAAATAAAGCAAACAAAACGCTCTGTCTTTCAAAACTAATTCCACATCAGTTGCTTACAACATTGGTGTGGAATGGTGGCAGATGGCAGAACTTGCCTCCGTGGGCTTTTGCTGTTTCCGTCTCTCTTGTGAGACCGGATCAGCTGGTCCAGAGAAACCAAATAGCTCTGCGACTGCTGATACAGCACCCCGTCCTTGGATGCCAGGTCTGTGTGGGCAGTCTGATACCTGAGGAATCTGTAAGAAGAAGCGCTGATGCTCTCTATCACATGCCCAAAACCACCTTTAAAACCCACCGCTGAAGTTCCCAACACACACGTCAAAACACCGGGCGAGGGTGAATCGAACCTGTGCACAATGATGAGGAATACACGCTACGCCCTACAGCCTGCTTCCAGGTAGCTGCCATTACGTCTTAGGCCTGAGTGGACCTTGGGGGTTTTTACAATAGGGTTGACTTTTGAGGAGGCAGGGGACAATTTGTGATAACCTTCTTGTTAACCAGCTAAGTCAGTTGAGAATGGCTTCTCCTTGGCAATGACGATCAGGACAATGACAGATCAAACAACTTCCACAGTTACTTTAATATGTCTTCTGTGCTCAGGTGCAAGAGCAGTGGTCTATCAACTGGAGTGCCGGCGAATTGATGCCAGGCGTCTCCAGCCTTTATGCCGCAGCCTCCTTGTGCAAGACAATGGACTAAATAAACTTTCTATGACTAGTAAAGCGCTATGACAGTATAGCTCATTAGAAATAGTGCAGGGGTACTCAACTATAATTTAAAGAGGTCCAATCAGGGAACAACCTTTGGAGCTAAGGCCCGCCACATCAAATGACATTTTATGACACACACATACACACATATATATGTATGTGTGTGTGAGTGTGTGAGTGTATATACCGCACCTCACATGCAATTGGTCTGCGTGTTTTTGAAGCACTACCGCGAACAATGTGAAAGTTAAGCCAAGTGAAATGAAGGCACCCATACCAAATTTTAAATCTTAACTCCAGGCCCATGTGGGACAGGTTCTGGGTCCTGCTTGTTAGTGACCTCTGTTGTGCTGTGTATCACGTTTCATTTTAAACGGCAAGAAAGAACTACCTACTGCTGATCCAAGGAAAAAAATGACACTTACTTTCTGATGCTCTTTAAATAATTCACTTGTGTCTGCTTGGACAGACCGATTATTTCAAGTTCACTTATGAAGTCCAGCGTCTTTACCCACACGCTGACAAAACCCAGCGATGGGTGACTCGAGTCCATGTGGTATAGGAATCTCGCAACGTTATCGACCTGAAAAACAAAGAGAGAGAGAGAGAGAGAGACAGACATTTACTTTACTTTAAATCTATGTATGCGGGCGGGTTCAAAACTGCACACTTACATCTTGTTGAAAGTACTTGTGCTTCTGCGTTTTTTCTAAGTGATCGGAAAACGCCTTCAGCAGTGGGTCGTCCCCAGAGTGCTTGTGGGACAAGCCTGTCTGTTTCATGAGCTGCCTGGCTTTCTTCGACCCCTCTTTTTCCCTGGGACACAATTGAGGAAAGTCATGCACATTTTGTTATTTGTGTAAATCCCAACTAACGGTTTAAGTGGCAAAACTAAATTTGTCACCTGAGAGGGGCTTCGCTGGTAGTGGGGTTGCAAGGACTTTCTGTAGGTGCCCTCCCCCCTCCGTCGTCCAGCGGTGGCTGGTTTCCTTCGCTGGTGGAGGGCAACATTTCTGGGTTTTGCGGGGGGGGCGGGATGCCTGTCACCACCATGTGTCGGGAGCGCAACTCCTCGATCAACCTGTGAGAGAAATGTGATGACTGGCAGTGGATGATGAGAAAAGCTGTGCACAGCTAATATCGTCATTACGTCCTTTCATTTTCTGACACGTGTACACACGCAACTGCGCACCAACTGTCATCATATGTAAATGCAGGCCATGTGTAATTGCTTCAAATCCTTCAGGTCTAAACAACAACAGTCCTAGGTTCAAAGAATAATTGTGCATTGATTTAGTGTACAAAATGCAAGATAATGCCACATGCCCTTCTCCCCGTGCCTGCGCACAAACGCCAACCTGCTCAGTGGCTCGGCATCTGCGATGATCTTCTGCAGCTTGCCATAAGAGAAGACGCGGCCAAACTTCAATATATCTGTTGCTTGCATCTTGGCTGTCTCCAGTGTGTCGGCGAGAGCCTGAGCGGGGGCTTCCTTCATGCACACCCTCCTCAAATGCACGGACAGTTGTCCCTGGGTCTTGTTGCACACGGGGCACAGCAAAAACAACCTTCTCTCACGTCTGGAACACAGCACACAATAAACGCTTGTCAAAGGTCACACTCTTTTAAGCATCTGAGCGGGGACCAATAAACTTTCCAATTTCAAAGACTGTGATGGCGCAGGCTTCATTGGTGCCCGTGTCAACGGCTAACTTCGAAAATGACATTTTCACTGACAAAAAAAGGGAGATAAATGGATGAAAAATGCACCATGCACCACCACAGCACGAGCTCACCGTGTCCAGAGTGCAATAACGCGTTAATTCATTTTTTGGCGTCGACCAGAAAAAACAGTTGTGCTCACTTAAACATGTGCACCTTGAAGACACGTGCACACGGGATGGCCGCAAAGCCTTAGCCAATTTTAAGGATATTGCCAGTGAACTCTTTCAAGCATCTGAGCGGGGACCAATAAACTTTCCAATTTCAAAGACTGTGATGGCGCAGGCTTCATTGGTGCCCGTGTCAACGGCTAACTTCGAAAATGACATTTCCACTGACAAAAAAAGGGAGATAAATGGATAAAAAATGCACCATGCACCACCACAGCACGAGCTCACCGTGTCGACAGTGCAATAACGCGTTTATTAATGCAAATATTTCGAACTTACAAAGAGAAAAAAAAAAACAATTTGCCTTTTGGCACAGCGAACTTGCTATGAGCTAAACAGTCACATTTAAGCTTAACTTTGTAAGAACAACACTTTACTTACACAGGAGACGTCATCCTTCACGGTGTTCGAGCTGATCTCCGTCTGTCCCGTGCTCCGCCGCTCCCTTAATTACCCGAACAGCTGGTACATACCATTTCCGCCTGTAGGGGCGAACGTGAGAAACTGCCACAAAGTAACCACCACCAAAGAAAAATAATCTATCTATCTATCTATCTATCTATCTATCTATGAAAATGTATTAATTTATATTTTAATTTAATTCAGAGCGCCAGCAACAGCAACAGCGCAGATTCGTGACCCGTCCTCCGTCTTGTCTAGTAATCTAAGAAAATAGACGCCTGGTCGGGCAATGTCCCTGTCATATTTTGAATTACATATGTATGTTATTATTTTTAATTTTTAATCATACATTTACTTCTTGGATTCATTATCATTTTAATGCCGTTACTTTGTCGCTGCGTGAGACCTGCTCAGCAAGTGGGGGAGTGGCCTGGGAAGCAATTTGATGACGCACCACCGTTTGCACTCAGGTCGGCCGCACTCGACATCTCAAACGTCACCGCAGCAGAATACAAGTCGGTATGAAGCACTTTTTCTGCAGGAAAAGTTGTGCTTATGTGCTTATGGGTTAAAGTTAGCCAACTGCATTCAGTGCCCGTGGGGAACAGCGAATATACTATATATACTATACTATATAACCGCATGCTACATCAACTCAGGTTCACTGGCTAACTGGCTAGAGGTGTCGTGGTGCGGTCAGCCCGTGTTTAATAAATTGGTTGTTAGCTTTTTAAAGAAGACCTTTGCTTGTTTGGTGCTTGGTAGAAAGTGTGTTCCGGAATAAAAATTGTGTTTTCTTTTCTCTTCCACCAATGTGTGCCCCCCCCCCCCCCCCCCCCCCCCCCCCCCCGGCAATTCACGCAATCTACAGTGAACATGAGAACCGCATACACACACACACGGAGAGAGTAAGTAGAATATTCTTGTTTTCACCTTGATTCCCATCCACATGCACTGAATAAAGAGGTTTCCACATATTCATAGTTAATAAGTTATGTAATAATTTAGTAATAAGGCCCGGAAAACCATCAGAATTTTATTCAGAGAACAATTTTTCATGCACAAAGCAACACAAAGTGCTGAACCTACCAAATGATGCACGTTAAAAACAACACTTTAAAAGCCTTCACACATCAAAGAACAGAACAAGAAATTAAAGAAGCACACCTCATAATATCATTCCATTCAAAGTAATCAACCTCAACGTTTCAACCTCCCTTTTCCAGGCCCACCACCGTCCAGGAGCAGCCAGCCCCGCTCCCAGAGGCCTCCGGAGAGCAGCGGACAGAGCTGTGCCACTGCTGCTCGGCTCTGCTCATCACCGCCGCCCAGTCTCCAGCCATCCAGCCGTGGCTGTGTCTGTGCGACTCAGCTCGGCTGGAGGTGCGCTTCCACGAGGCTGGAAGGCCACAGGGGACCGGAGGGCGTCCAACTGGAGTCCCGGAACCCTACGCAGAGCAGCAGGTGGACCTCTGCCACCGCTGCTCAACTCTCCTGAGGAGACATGCTCAGTCTCCAGCAACTAACATTATGCTCTGCCACTGCTACACTGCTCCGCTGGAGGTCCGCTTCACCCTGGCCAGGCGTCCGACGCCAGTTCCGGCTGAGCAGCTGCACTTCTGCCACTTCTGCTCAGCGCTCCTTGTGAGCGCTGGCCAGTCACCCAGCCCCCGTCCACGACTCTACCTGAGCGTCTGTCTTGTCCACAGAAAGACTCAAAAACCGAGTCACCTCCCAGGATTGTCCCAGGAACAGAGAGCCCAGCGATGCAGTCAGAGGAGCTGTTTGGCTCTGAGCAGGCCAAGTTGGCCTCTACATGCGATGGACAGAGCACTGTTTCAGTCAGAAAGGAGAACAGAGGGCGTCTGTCGCCAGCCCCGGCGGAGGAGCTGATTCTGACCCTCTGCCACTGCTGCTCAGCTCTCCTCATGGGCAGTCATCCGCACTCTTTACACCCCATTCCATTACGGCACCCGAGACTCTGCTCATGCTTCGCAGCTGAGTTGGAGGTGAGGATCGTGTCAGGTCTCAGCTCTTACTGTGCACCCTGACTTTTGGTTTGGTGGTGGGGATACTTTTATGGTTTTGGGGTTTCTGTTGTGGGGTTGTGTGTGTTTGTAACACTGGTTTCCTGTTTTGTTCTCTGCCTGTTGTCCCCCCCCCTGTGTTTTTTTTATCAATTCACATTGTTAGGAGTTCACTGGTTTGGTTGTTTTTTGCATGTTTCTGTTGTAAAAATAATAAAATAAAAATAATATGTTATATGATAATAATTACAATATAGATATATGTTATTATCATTGTCATTATGTCATCTATTATTTAATTAATAAATTCAAAATAAGAAAAAAAAAAAACCTTGCTTTTTCCCCCTTACTCTTGTCTCCTGCCTCGTCGGCCTGCATTTTGGGTCCCGCAGCACAGCTGTACGTGACAGCCACAAAGTCAGAAAGAGACAGGGCTCTTTCATCTATTTACTTAAAGGCTTTCTAAAGCAATGCTTTTGCACGATATGCTAATATAACACACAATCATATATGATCAGGTCACACAGGGAGGCATTCACGTATGGGGGGTGAGGGAAGGACGGAGCGGGAGACGGGGATCGGTGCGGCGTCTTCGGCTGAGGAGCCCGGTCATCCAGTAAGGGCTCAGAAGAGTAGAGCCGCTGCTCCTCCCCATGGAGAGGAGCCAGATGAGGCGGCTCGGGCATCTGGTCTGGATGCATCCTGGACCTGAGGTGTTCCGGGGCACGTCCCACCGGAGGGAGGCAGGTTGGGTCAACTATTTCCAAAACCAACACAACTATAACTTCCAATTTCATATGATTCAAAAACATGTCTTCCCAAAAAGCAACTTGTGCCTTTACATCTATTTATTCAACTTCAAGTCTCCTAAGTTAAAAACTGATTTTACCACAACACAACTGAAAAGTTGCTGTGACAGCTGACATTTTCCCTAAAAACGGTGTTAAAAAAACTTATGAAATACTTTCAAATTTCATGTACTGAGGCTTTTACTTCTGACCGGTTCCGGTCAAGTCAAGGATGAATTTATTATATACATTTTTTTTTAAACTAACAGAGTTGACGGTGTTTCCAGAGCTGACCAACTATATGTTGCATATGTATCACATGTGTGATATGAGATAACAGTGTATTATGAAATGAATGAAATGAAATGAAAAATACTTTATTAATCCCAAAGGGAAATTCAATATTGTAGTAGTAGTAATTTTTTTTTTCAAACAATCACATTAATTAATTAAGGGCTTTGTTCTTCAGCCTGATAGCTGCTGGAAGGAAGGATCTTCTGTATCTCTCTGTCTTGCATCGGACTTGAACAAGCCTCCCACTGAACACACTCTGTTGTTTCGTCACGCCGTTGTGTAGAGGGTGTGAAGGATCTTCCATTATCTTCGTCAGCTTGTACAGAATTCTTTTTTTGATGATCACCTCCAGCGGCTCCAGAGTTACTCCAAGCACAGAACCAGCTTTCTTGATCAGTTTGTTAATTCTTTTCAAGTCTCTGGTTCTGATGCCGCTGCCCCGGCAGATTGCTGCAAAGCTGATTGCACTTTCAACAACAGACCTGTAGAACATTTGCAACATTTTGGTGCAGACGTTAAAAGATCTCAGCTTCCTTAAGAAGTAGAGTCTGCTCTGACCTTTCTTGTAAATGTACTCAGTGTTGCTTTTCCACTCAAGTCTGTTGTCCAGCTGAACTCCAAGGTACTTGTATTCCTCCACCACCTCCACCTCCTCTCCCATGATGGAAACACATCTATGTGTGTTCTTGTTCCTCCTGAAGTCAACAATCATCTCCTTTGTTTTCTTGGTATTCAAGATGAGATGATTGTCACCGCACCATTTCACAAACTGACCGACCAGTTCTCTGTACTCTGCTTCTTGTCCATCACTGATACACCCAACAACTGCTGAGTCATCAGAGTATTTCTGCAGATGACAGAACTCAGAGTTGTACTGGAAGTCTGAGGTGTACAGCGTGAATAGAAATGGTGAAAGTACAGTCCCTTGTGGTGTTCCAGTGCAGCTGACCACCATCTCAGACACACAACCTTTCAGTCTCACAAACTGTGGTCTGTTTGTGAGGTAGTCGTAAATCCAGGTGGTTGTGGAGGGATCCACCTGGAATTTCTGCAGCTTCTCACACAGCAGAGCAGGCTGAATCGTATTAAAAGCACTTGAGAAATCAAAGAACATGACCCTCAAAGTGCTGCCTGACTGGTCCAGATGAGAGTGGGCTCTCTGAAGCAGGTATATGATGGCATCTTCAACCCCAAGCCCATTACGGTATGCAAACTGTAATGGGTCCTGAAAGGTGTTCACCTGCTTGCTGAGGTGAGCCAGTAAGAGTCTCTCCAGGACTTTCATGACGTGAGATGTCAGGGCGACTGGTCTGTAGTCTTTTGGTTCAGCTGGTTGTGGTTTTTTAGGCACTGGAACAAGGCAGGATGTTTTCCACAGCACCGGGATTCTTCTCTGACTCAGGCTGGTGTT
>NC_055683.1:41586427-41626427 GCF_017639745.1 Melanotaenia boesemani | reverse complement strand
ACACACACACACACACTCACCATAGATTTCTTAGACACAACCACATATAAAGGACCAAATTTCCCACAGACCCACAGACTGGACATTAAATTTTTTTTCAAACCCACAGACACTCATGCCCTCTTACACAAAACCAGTTTCCACCCCAAACACACCTTTGCTGAATCAGAATCAGAATCAGAAAGGTTTTTTATTGCCATATGAGTGAACAGGTTCACATCATTAGGAAAATGCTGCGGTACTTGGTGCAGACATAAAAACAATATAAGTTATAAGTTTAAGCATGCAATAAATATAAAATAAAAATTTTAAAACAAAATAAAGTCTCTACACTTTAACACAAAATTACAAAATATACAGGATGGGTATGGAATTAGAGCATAATCCAGAAAGTATGCTAAAGTGACAGTAAAGTAGCTTTGGTATGTTTGTCTCTTTTTGCATGAAGCACAGGTCCTGTGACTGAGACAGAGCGTTTATGGCCTAGAGTTCTTGTTCATGAGTCCAACAGCAGAGGGGTAGAAACTCTTCTTGTGGCGAGAGGTTCTGGTCCGGATGGACCGTAGCCTTCTGCCTGAGGGGAGTGGCTCAAAAAGTCCATGACCAGGATGAGAAGGGTCGGCTGCGATCCGGCCCGCACGGCCCAGTGTCCTGGAGGCGTACAGGTTCTGGAGAGATGGGAGAGTACAGCCGATCACCTTCTCAGCAGAGCGCACGATACGCTGTAGCCTCTGTACGTCCCTGGTGGTGGCTCCAGCGTACCACACGGTGATGGAAGAAGTGAGGATGGACTCAATGATGGCTGTGTAGAACTGCACCATTGTCTTTGTTGGCAGGTTGAATTTCTTCAACTGCCTCAGGAAGTACATCCTCTGCTGGGCCTTCTTGATGACAGAGGTGATGGTGGGCTCCCACTTGAGGTCCTGGGTGATGGTGGTACCCAGGAAGCGGAATGAGTCCACAGTGGTGATGGGGATGTCAGTCAGGATGATGGAGGGGAGTGGGGCTGTGTGCTTCCTAAAGTTCACAATAATCTCCACTGTCTTCTGGGCGTTCAGCTCCAGGTTGTTGTAGCTGCACCAGGACACCAGACGTTCAACCTCCATCCTGTAGGCAGACTCATCCCCGTCAGAGATGAGTCCAATAACGGTGGTGTCGTCCGCAAACTTAATAAGTTTGACAGACTGGTGGCTCGAGGTGCAGCAGTTGGTGTACAGGGAGAAGAGCATAGGAGAAAGTACACAGCCTTGGGGGGTGCCAGTGCTGATGGTCCGGGAGGCCGAGATGTTCTTCCCCAGCCTCACGTGCTGCCTCCTGTCCGTCAGGAAGTCAGTGATCCACCTGCAGATGGGATCAGGCACGTTCATCTGGGACAGCTTGTTTTGGAGGAGGTCTGGGAGGATGGTATTGAAGGCAGAGCTGAAGTCCACGAACAGGATCCTGGCGTAGGTTCCCGGTGAGTCCAGATGCTGCAGGATGAAGTGCAGGGCTATGTTGATGGCGTCGTCTACAGACCTGTTGGCTCTGTAGGCGAACTGCAGGGGATCCAGGAGGGGGGCCGTGAGGGATTTGAGGTGGGACAGAACCAGGCGCTCAAATGACTTCATGACCACAGAGGTCAGTGCCACAGGTCTGTAGTCATTAAGTCCAGTGATCCTTGGCTTCTTGGGGACAGGAACTATAGTGGAATTTTTGAAGCAGTCCGGCACGTGACACGCCTCCAGTGAGGCACTGAAAATGTCCGTAAACACTGGGGCCAGCTCGTTTGCACAGTGTCTCAAGGTGGCTGGAGAGACACCGTCTGGGCCGGGGGCTTTCCGGGGGTTCACACGTTCGAACTGCTTCTTCACCTGCTCTTCCCCAATGGAAAAGGTTGTGGGGGTGGGGAAGGAGGGGGGCGTTGTGGAAGTCCTTGATGATGCATTCTCCTCTGAGGCGGGGTAGGAGGGGGGGTAAGAGTCTTTGTTGTTGTTGGGACTGGGGCTGGTGGAGGTGTGAGGGCTGCCTGATGGTCCATCAAAGCGACAGTAGAATCCATTTAAGAGGTTGGCTGTTCGCAGGTCGTCAGTGGAGTGGGGGGTTTTGGGCTTGTAGTTGGTCATTTGCCTAAGTCTTCTCCACGCTGAGGCCGGGTCGTTCTCTGAGATTTCCTGTCGCATATTCTCAGAGTGCTGTGATCTAACAGTGTCCACTTCCCTGCTAAACCTGTATTTAGCCTCTTTGTAGCAGTCTTTGTTCCCACTCCTGAAGGCCTCCCTCTTCTCTAGCCACAGCTGTTTGAGTTTAGGAGTAAACCAGGGTTTGTCATTGTTGAAACTCACCCTGGTGCGTGATGGTATAATGCTGTCCTCGCAGAAGTGGATATATGAGGTCACAGTGTCCGTATACTCATCCAAACTGTCCGTGGCAGCCCTCATTGAGTCCCAGTCTGTAGTCTCCAAACACGTGCGGAGCTCCTCCACAGCCTCGCTGGTCCACTGTTTTATTGTCCTCACCACCGGTTTGGAGAGTTTCAGCCTCTGCCTGTACGCGGGGATCAGGTGGATCATTTCGTGATCAGAAAGACCGAGTGCAGCGCGGGGCACTGCGTGATAAGCTCCGCTGATCGTGCTGTAACAATGGTCCAATGTGTTCTCCTCTCTGGTCGGGCATTTAATGTACTGCTTATATTTGGGAAGTTCTTGGCTCAAGTTGGCTTTATTAAAGTCCCCAAGAACAATGATGAGAGAGTCCGGGTATGTCCGCTCCATGCACAGTATCTGGTCCGCAAGTGCACACTGAGCTACGTGCACGTCCGCGTCTGGCACGATGTAAACAGCGGCCAGTATGAATGAGGCAAACTCCCGCGGAGAGTAAAACGGTTTACAGTGAATGAAAAAATATTCCAGAGAGGGAGAACAGTGCTGAGCGATCACTGTCATGTCCGTACACCAGCCACTGTTGATGTAGAAGCAGACACCTCCACCTGTTGCCTTGCCGGAGAGAGCTGCTTGTCTGTCCGCGCGGAGAAGATGGAATCCCTCCAGCTGTAACGCGCAGTCCGGGACCTCCTCACACAGCCACGTCTCCGTAAAGCACAAAACACAGGATAAATAAAAGTCTCTGTTCGTGCTCCTCATCAGTGCTAGTTCGTCTATTTTATTCCTAAGTGAGCGCACATTGGACAGGAAAATTCCAGGTAAGGGCGTGCGTAATCCACGTCGCCGTAGTCGCACGAGCACACCAGCTCGCTTCCCTCTCTTTCGACGTCTCACTCTCCGGATCAAGGTCTGTATTAAATCTGCCGCCGATACGACAAAAACTGGAAATAGATCCACTGGTGTTGTTGTCCTAATGTTCAAAAGCTCTTCTCTGGTGTAAAAGTACCCAGAAGAATGTCCAGACACACAGTTAACGCACAAAAACAGACAAAACAATGCGCACCTAAGCACCAGGGCATCCGTTCGCGGCGCCATCTTGGTCATTGCTGGCCTGGTGAAGTCTCAACTGCTGAGGTTCAACAGGATCTGCACACAGCAGTCTGACTTTGCTGCAGCCACCAGGGTGCTGTTTCACTCTTTGGCCAAAAGAGGGTACTGTCGCTCTTTCCTCAGAAGGTGCTTCAGATCCTTCCTGCAAACAAAACCAATTAATGTTAATCCCATCTTACCTTTGGTAATTAATTATTCTCCCCCCTCAGTGAAACTGGTCCGTGTGCTCAGGAACAACTTCCAGGACCTGCTCCAGAATGCTGGGCTCCTAAAAGATCACCAAATGATTGGTGCTTTTAGGAGGAACCAGAACTTAAAGGACCATCTTATCAGGGCTAAGGTGAAACCTCTCTGTGACCCCAAAACCAGAAATCTGGGTCAATTTTTCCAGCATCGTCAGTGGTTATGCAGTCACTACAACAAGAATGTTTTTATGTCTGAAGGAAGAGGGAACCAACATTCAAAAAACTGCATTTATTTAATTACCTGCAAGGTGTGTGGCATCCAGTACGTGGGTGAAACTGGTAACACTCTGCTGACCAGATTCACCCAGCACAGGTACAACATCCTGAGGAAGAAAAAAACTCACACGATACTGGGCCAACATTTCCTGAAAAACTAAATCCAAAACCACCTAGATCCTTCTCAAATAAGGCAAAACAGCAAAACCTAATTGGTCATGGGACACACTCCGGAGTTTATCAACCTCGGCAGGGCCTCCCTTGGGTGAGGGTGTCTAGGGATAATGGCCGAAACACCCTGTGATCCCAGGGTCCATTACTGATGTGTGCTAAATTTTCACTCATCAAACAGGGTATGTACCAAATTTCTGCTTAAATCATTGTGAAAAAAAACCTAAATGTCTGCAACTGCAAAGACTCTCCAAAACATGGAAAGCCAAAATCCAGTAGCTCTTTGCTCCCTTCACTGGGTCCAATACTTTCCTTTCTTCCCCTCTACTGGATGGACTCCATAGGGGATTAAGAGCCAGAGTGGCCAGTGCATTGCATTTTGCTCCTTCTCCAAGCTGTTTTAGTTATTGAGCTGATTCAGGGGGAGTCATTGAGAAAAAAATGCCAATTCCCAACCCACCTTGTTGGTGGTGGGAGCTCTTTTCTCTTCTCCTAACCAGATAAAAAAAATTATATATATATATATATATATATATATATATATTAGGGTGTCCTCAAAAGCTGGAGATGCCGCTGGTTACTCCCATCAGGCCTGTTGTCACCACTGATTATACCTCTTCAGGATACTTAAAGGTTTCGGGACTAAGATCATTGGTACCTTTAGAAGGAATACAAATTTACAGGACCAGTTCCAGATGGGTCAACATCACACCTTCAGTTGACTCACATCTCTCAAGTATTTAAAAATATACAAAAACCTAAAGACTACATAATTATATTTTTTGTTACTATTGTGTTAATTTCTACAAGCTTGTTTTCTGACTTAAAAATGGATATTTCACATTGATTTCTACATCAATGTGCACCATATTACATAAATCCAGGTTTAATGTCAACATTCACATTTCAGACATGGTGGTGAAGTTATTATGTTTCTACTTCAATGTAAAAAGTTCTGGTGGGAACTCATGTGGCTTTCTGTGTGTGTGTGTGTGTGTGTGTGTGTGTGTGTGTGTGTGTGTGTGTGTGTGTGTGTGTGTGTGTGTGTGTGTGTGTGTGATGACACACTACCTGACCTCTCCGGTTTCACTCGGAGAGGCAATGCAAGACGAGGCAGAAGACGGTGGATGGACAGTGAAACAGTCTGAACACAGACAGGAAGTCAGGCTACTCACACTCAGGTGTTTACTGGGATTATTCTGGAGGAAACAACAGAAGAAGGTAAGGCTGAACTATCGGATGTTTTCAGTCTTGGATTTAGAAATACCGAGGTGTGAAGCTGTGTTTCTGAGGGCTGGAGTGAGCACAGATCAAATGTCACATGTTCTGTTGGACCTGTTTTCTAGGATTCTGGTTTGTGAATGAACTTCAGAAGATGTTTTCCTCTTAATTTATCCACATTCTATTCTACCGTCATTTGTCAGACAGTTTTATCCAAAGCAACTTATTTCTGAGAGTAAGAACAACACAAGCACGAATTCAAACAAGATCAGATGTCATCATTAAGTGGTGGTCAAAAGCTGGGAATCCAGTTGGACCCATGTGCTGTCATGTAGTGCTAGAGGCAGTGTGTGTGTGTATATATATATGTATATATATATATATATATATATATATATATATGTATATATAAAGCTTTTTGTAGTTTTTTATAAGTCATTTTGTTTAAACACAACTTCACGATTTTATCAAACAACATCAACTTTGGCATAAGTCCAGCAGCTTCTTCAGTACCTGGTTGAACCAAAGATCTGGACAAATCTTTCTACCTCATTCTGAGTAGAAGAGTTAAGCTAAGTGTGGAAATGCTCGTTAAACTGAGTCTTTAGCTTGCTTTTAAAAGTGGATAAGGACTCTGCGGATCGGACGGAGTTTGGTAGATGGTTCCACGACCGGGGAACAACAGAGGAGAAGAGTCTAGCTACTGATGTGGCGCCACCTTGTGGTGGGAGCACTAGGCGTCTTTCACTGGCAGAGCGTAACTGTGGAGAGATCCACGGATTTGAAAGTTTCCAGCATGTTTATAGCTTCTTCTCTAAACTAGTTTCAAGTTTATTTTCAAAAGAACATGAATGGAGAAGTCAATGTTTTTAATCATCAGTCTGTCACAGCTTGATAAAAACACGAAGCCTGAGAGAGAGGGTCATACTCCATCGTGGTATCTCATCAGAATCTAATTCCTTTAGGCTGTTTATCTGGAAAGGAAGTTTCTGTTCTGACCCAGCAGGTGTTCTTCATGGCTCATCTCTGATTCACAGCTGATGAATGGGAGTACTGGAGGGAAACTAGACCTGAGCACAGAGCTCTTTCAGGGTTTCTTGAAGGGACTCCTATAGCCACTGTGAACCCTATGCAGGTTGGGAAATTATTTGAGTGATGATGACTAAAAAGATGATTTTCATTTTTAAATGAGTGGTTCAGTTAATTGGTAGTCACAACATTTTATTCCAGTATGAACTGGTTTCTGTCCCCTTCTGCGGTACTGGTTCAGTTGCATCTCAATCTGGTAACCGCGGCAACATGTCTGCATGGTGGCGTGAGCAGAAAACACGAGCAGGTGTCTGTTAATCCGCCCCCATTCAGTAGTGAAAAATTAAGGATAATCTGACATCAGTTCAGGTTGCAGCATCATCTGTGCTTATGGAAGTGAGATTTATTTTGCTATGTTATCCATTTCTAAATATGACTCAGACTTTTAATAGTTTTAAAGACGAGCTCCATGATGAGCTTCGTGTTTGCTTTTATAACACAGTGCTGACTGAGCGCAGTGTTTAGCATAAGCCAGAAGACGTAGTATTTATAGGCTGGCTGACTACAGTAAACTAGCTGATCAGGGATCAGATATTAACAACTGCTGCTGCCACCAACAACTGCTGCAGTTTAAATTAGCTCAGTCTGGCTGCAGCCAGACTAACCACTAACTGAACTGGGTCACATCAAAAGGTTAACAATCTTACACAGGAAACGCAATTAAGATGTCAATATTAGCACTCTTAGCTTAAGCTCAGGATAGAGCATTAGCTATACGATGAGCTGGCTGCTACTGACTAAGAACCGTTTTAATACAGAGGGATTATCACACGGATCTTGTTGCTAAAGATCCAGCAGTGTTTACAAAGGCCTCACTCAGGAAACCAGCACACACCTGGCAGGAACAGGTTCACTACTAACCCCAACACCTGGACCACAACCACTGATACTCCTGTCAGGTAACACTTTAACCTGTGAAGCTCTGTCAGCATTTTCAGAAAAAAGCTGAGCATGCATTCCCAAAGTAAATGCTCTCCATAATGAGGTTCATTTCATGTTCTGGTGTCTAGAGACATCTAGAGACCCAACAGAATGGATCATATTGTCAAAAACAATGTAATTAAATTTTATTTATGTACATATATATGTATATTCATTCATTCATTCATTCATTCATTCATTCATTATCTACCACTTAGTCCATTATGAGTTGCGGGTAAGCTGGAGCCTATTCCAGCATTTTAGCAGGTGAGAGGCAGGTACACCTGGACAAGTCACCAGTCCATCACAGGGCCAACAGAAATAGGCACAAACAACCATTCACACTCACTCCTAGGGGGAATTTAGAGCGCCAATTGCATGTAACATGCATGTCCAAAGACATGCATATATTGTATATATTGCATGCACACACACACACACACACACACAGGGGTTTTAGCAACAGAAAGATGATTTTGGTCATGCTCCTCCACTATTGGTGAAAACTGACAGAATCACTTGCTAAACTTTCTGCTTCCACACTGATGGCCAGAGGTGATTATTCCTGAGTAAAGTTGGATCTAACTTCAGGCTTAGCTCCTTCACTTTACCCAGCAGCTAGCAGCAGCTAGCTTCAGGCTTAGCTCCTTCACTTTACCCAGCAGCTAGCAGCAGCTAGCTTCAGGCTTAGCTCCTTCACTTTACCCAGCAGCTAGCAGCAGCTAGCTTCAGGCTTAGCTCCTTCACTCTACCCAGCAGCTAGCAGCAGCTAGTTTCATGCTTAGCTCCTTCACTCTACCCAGCAGCTAGCAGCAGCTAGCTTCAGGTTTAGCTCCTTCACTCTACCCAGCAGCTAGCAGCAGCTAGCTTCAGGCTTCACTTTACCCAGCAGCTAGCAGCAGCTAGCTTCAGGCTTAGCTCCTTCACTCTACCCAGCAGCTAGCAGCAGCTAGTTTCAGGCTTAGCTCCTTCACTCTACCCAGTTGTGGTGAAGCAGTGTGGGACTCTGCTGGAACTAGCAGAGCTGTGTTGTGTTCACTGCTAAAGCTGGTAGCAAAAACATTCCCTGCTAAACAGGAGGTTTCTCACAGCGACATCCTCAGCTCCAACAACCCCCTTCCCCTTCGGTGTGCATCATTTTTGCCTGCCAGCCCTTGTAGGGGCCATGTTTTTTTAACACAGCGCTGTAAACCTCACCACATCTGCACAATGACATAACTCCTCCAAACAAAACCTCAACTTTAAAAAAAATCTGTCAACTTTGTGCGCCATTTCGACTGCACATCCCTAGAACTGACATGTCTTTTATCAATCAAACCCATGCAACTGGGCAGAATATTGTGATTTTAGATGGGTAACTGCTCCCTGAGCATTTAGCTAAGATTCCAGACTTTCTGTGGATACTGCACATTTATTGACCATTCTCAGCTTACATTTCTGAACATGTTACTTGCACATCTGTGATGTTCATGGGTAGCAAAAAGATAAACAAAGCAGGCCTAAGTCACATTATTGCTGCCTTACATACAGAAATAGCGACATCCATTTAAAACGTTATCATGCATCACCATCATACTTCCACATGTCTTTTGTGTTGCCATGGTTGTTAAGGCAATTATTCCACTAGTGGGCAGTGCTAATATTACAGATTATTCCCACAAGCCAACATCAGTTTCAGACAGCGATATTGGACCTTTGTGAAGTAGTTTTCATAAGCCCGACATGCCCTAAAATACTAGCATATCCTTTCTTCAAAAGCTTCTGCAATTTTTACAGTTGCGTTTGTTCGTTTGTCCGCCAGGACAGTGCATTATAACAACAGTAAACCTGTAATATGTCTGAATTATCAAAGGGCTAGTTTTCATCTGTAGTCCTGTTGGCCAGTTGTACAGTGCCACCCTAGGTAAAACATAAAATGGTCTAAACAATATACAACAATAAAATACAACAGCAGTATTAAAGCTGTGTTAGACCATTACAGAGCAGCAGCAACAGAGAAGCAATATGAGACAAAGCAGCATAATTATAAGCACATGCAGCAACAAAAAGGTTAGTAAAAATGTAAAAGCAGCAATATGAGTATCATGCACATCAGTAAAGTAGGTGAAAACATGTTAGATGCAGAGTAAGAAGCATCAATATTATTAGCCTAAAACTATCCAGCTTACAAAGTAGTACTGTAAAAAAAACATGCACAACTAAAACACAAGATGGCAGCAGCTGAGGTTCAGTGCTGGCAGGTCTGATTAGTGATAAGCCAATTTTTAGATGAGAGCAAAAGAGGTTAAATGTATTGTTGTTTCCTTCCTGATCTTATTCTTTGGTTTGTTTCTTTTACTGGTCGCATGTCAGCTATTCTGCTGAGCACTGCCCCCATGATTTCCAGTGGTATTACTCTGTCTTCTGCATCAAGCAATGGATAGATAAGGATAGATAAGGATAGCTAAGGATAGCCAAGAGCAAATTACACGTGTAATCAACACAGAAGATGGACAAAACTGTCTATCCGACTGCTGTGTCCTCCTCTGTGTCTGAGGGAGGAAGAACACTCTGTGTTTTTCTCTTTTGATTGCAGTTCTAATTTGAAACACTAGGTGTCAACGCTACTTACTTTGCCTTAACTGTATATTTGTATTTATATGTTATGTGGTGAGCAGGAAGGGCCCATATACAGGATGATGACGGAGACAGGCGGATATAGAAAATGTTTTTCATTTCAGAAGAACGTTTTCTACATCTGCCTGCAAAGTAACACCAGGGTAAAATAGTACATGGTCCGAAGTAAGAAAGAAAACACCAAGCAGAAATGCTATGAACACTGACGGGGAGAAAAACTTGGACTGGGAAGACGAGGGAGGGTTAGGATCTGGGGGCAAAGGGCAAAAGAGTATAAATACAAGGGAGAAAATAACTAAATAAAGAGCAGGTGTGGTAATCATTGGAGCCAGGTGGACAAAAAACTGCTAGTAAAATTAACTGAAACTTTAATAAGGAGGATGAACAACATTCCAATAAACAAATAAAAGAAAGAAAATTCAACTCTAAACCTGCAGGTCATCACATAATCCACTACAAAGTTCAGGAAGGAGGTAAGCTCACAGAACAACGTTGTTCTGTGGATTCATTTTAAGGTTTGGTTCAATGGCAACATCTTCTTTCCTTCCAGGAAGCCACAGCGAATCATCCACTTCCGTCTGCCCTGATATGGAAGTTGTAGGATGTATTCACACGTTCTGTCTGCACATGTTTTACACAGCATGCCCTTCCTGACACAACCCTCTGCATGTATCCGGGCTTGGAACCGGCCCTCAGAGATTACTGGCTTCTGTCTCCCTTGGGGCTGTAGATGCCGGGGATTGAACCCGGGAGCACAGACATGCACAGCATGCACTCTACCACTGAGCCACATCCCCAGCATGCATTTAAGAACCATAAAGCTTCTTTTTTAATAGAGCAAATTGCATTACTGCATAAGTTTGCGCTTTAAAATGTGTCATTAAACACATTATATGGTACAAAATGAAAGGAAATAAAAATAATTCATAATTCCCAGAGAAATTGTAATGTTGAATTATGGCTTTTTGTGAGAAATTATGAATCGTTCAGAGTCTTATTCTGAAAGATGATGCCTGCCACCAGGACAGACCTGGTGCTGCCTGCTACCCAGATGAGATGGAGATAAGACAGATAAAACATTATATGTCACTTTCAGGTTCTTTAGACCATTTTAAAGTTCGCAAACATTGCGACATTTTTGGTGAGCAGAGCTTAGCCTGGAGGCAAAAGTGAGGGCTCGAAGCTATGTTATCAAGTGGCAGCTAACAATTTTCAGTGGCATTTTAGTAAACGGAGGGTTTTCAAGCACGTGGTTCAGTCTCGGAACTGTCTGAATATGTACAGACACTCACTCTACAGACCGTGACAGCTATTTTAGAAAATTAGATGGATGCAGGCTGGCTGATCCATACACCATATGGGAGTGGCATGAAGATCTTTTTGGACTGGCGATAGTGGAGTGGCCAGACATCTACACGTACCTAATCGAGACACCATGTGTGTACAGCAAAAAGAAATTCAAAGCATATAAATTGCTGGATGCTTACAAGGGTCATAAATGGACACATTCAAATAATAAAAAATATCAACTTACGCCCCGATCTTTGCATGCTGCGGTCTGAATTTTAGCATTTATTTGCTTGCTAATGCACTGATAAAGGTAACGTTATATATCTGACATTTTCCTCTTTAATGTACAATTTGGTTTATTTGGACTTGATAACAATCACTTAACATTCCATTTATCTTACCTGCAAACACAAGAATAGTTCATTATCATCTCGGTCCAGTCCTTTCATCTTATTGCATTCAGCTAGAATTGTTTTCATTATCTTCTGAGCGGTTATCCTAAAAAAAAAAATAATAATAATATACTGCCAGGAATGTTGTTCCTCGTATTCTGGCACCCAAACACACAACAAGACAACATTTTTCAGTCATAATAACACTTGAGATAGCTCTTTTCTACAGTGTTTTTATGCACTTTCCTCTCTTTTTGCCTCCAGATACAGTTGTGACGTCACTGATTACATAGGCCATGAAAGGGTCCATACAACATCCAGAAGGATCTCTAAGTCAGTGTGACACTCATCCATCAACCAGGCATTCAGGAAAAATCTGGTTTGATCCATGAGAGCAGTGAATGGGTAAAGATAAATGAGCTGGATCAGACTATAGTCTCACAACCCCATAACATTTCCAGGTTTCAGACTTACAGCTTCCTTGGCTTCTGAACTGCAATGTGATCCGTGTGTGTGCGCGCGCGTGTGTGCACTGCATCCTGGCAGCATTTTGTACTGCGGAGATTTCAGAAGGAAACTGGAGGAACTGAAGTTGACTGTCAGTCAGTTTCACTCTGAGAACATCTCAGTCAGAGAATTCATCACCATTTACTGGATGGATAGATAGACAGGCTTCATGCCCCTACTGGTTGATGACAACTATGTCTTGAAGCTTAACATAAATGTTTGCATCATAAACAGCTTCATAGTGAGTAATTTTTACTAAATATCTGGAAACTAGACAGAGAATTGTCTATTTCATTAATCATCATCATCTTCCAGATGTGACAGAAACTGTTGGATTCATTTGAAAACACATCCTTGTTCACTTGTTTTCAAAGAAAACACACTAATGGCTCCGTGACATCTCTGGTTTGATATCAAGGTAATCTCAGGCAAACTATCGGACATGTGGGATTAAAAGCAGCTAGAAATGCCATGTGAACAGCGCCCCCTGTATGTGGGAAGACTAGTATTTATTTCCTGCTCAGATATCAGTGGACGTCAGTGTGGAGGGCAGCCTGCGAGACAGGAAATACCAGACGTTTCTGAGCGCGTTCAACAACGTTCTGCAGTCTACAGTTACACACACTCATGCTTGGTGTGTGAGAGGCTGCATGACAGCAGAAAGACTCCTCTATCAATGTGACACAACATCACACTCTTCTGGAACAACAACACCGATAAGATGAGGAGGGGTAGGGGGTCAGGACAGGTTCACCACTGTTGATCTGAAATGAGGCTTCAGAAACATTGGTGCTGTTCACAAAATAAGAAATGTGAGGGAATTTTGTCGTTCATCAGAAAATGCACTGGAATCCCGGATTAGTTCGTTTTAATAGAAATATGTGTGCAAACTTGTTCCACTAAACCACTTACGGTTTTTGTAAAAAAAATGCTGAAGCTAAACAGTGTAAGCTGTTTGAACTTCGGTGACCAATAGTCTTTACTAAAAGTCATTAGTTTAACCAATTTCCTGTTTATCCCCTTGGTGTTTGAATCAACCCTCTTCAGTGAGAAGTTCTTTAGTTCTTTCCAATGAAGACTGAATGATGACTCAATTGTAATGCAAACTCAACTTAAGACATAAATTGTTTCTAAATAAATATTTGATTAATCCAATATTAAATTGGGAGTTTAATAATTAAAGCTACCGGCAGCGATGAAGGCCCTTGCACCTCTGGCGCCACTTCGGCCTATTTTGCCACCACGTCACCCGGCAACCTCACTCCTATAGTGCACTCGCTCTCATCTGCAGCTGTCCAAGGGTTTGCTCCATTAGGTGGTCATTTTCCTCTTCTGAGGATCAACTGGCACCTCAGTGTTGTCCAGGGATGACATCTGAAGCATTCCTGTACTTGTTTCTGACTTCTCGTGTTACATTCATACAAATGGGAAGATGATTTTCACAGCAGGGTAACTCAGTCTGGCCACTAGCTGGCGCTTTGACTTTGATTCAGCATTCATGTTTAAACATGCAAAACAGCACAGTATCACATGCTTTCATGAACTGAGTCCACAGTTAAAACCACTTCCTGTTTTATGGCAAAGGATTGAAAAGTCATCATGACGGTGCAAGAAGTCAGTAATATTTTCAATCCTGACTTCATAAAGGATGATATGAATAAGTTTGAATTTGTTTTAAAAGTGTTAAAAAATATAGGATTTTGTTGTTACAAGGGGGCGGGGCTATGGCATTGAAATCTGGACATGTAAGTTGTGTCAGAATTCAGAGTCTGCACACTTCGGACGTAGGTTACAGAGTGTCCTACGTAGTCTGGACACTCCGAAGTCCACTTACCCTTTGTGAAATGGGGCAGCATAGCTAGCCAACAAGCATTTCCCACAGCAGTAGGATGTTGAATCACTTAAACCTCTGAAATAACTGTTTGCATATCATAGGACATTTTAGTGAACATGAACACTGTTTAAAAAAAAAAAACAAAAACAACTGTCTGAGGCTCTGTTATTTTTCAGCCAGTGTTATCATTAACCCCTTAAAAATCCCCCAAAATTGTGAGGTTTTAAGCATGTTAAAATGTGCTTGAATTTTGAGGAAGAAAAAGTAGAAGAAAAACACATTTGAATCTCAATAATTTAAGCAGGGACCTTTCCAAGTTGTACCCTGCCTCTTGGCTACTAATTCCTGGGGTGGGCACTAAATACTCAGGTTAGCTGTTAGGAATACACAGTACAGAAAATGGATGGATTCATGATAACAACAATTTAAAACTTTGGAATGGTATGAAAGAACACGTTGAAGGATAAATGTTTAATGAACGTGTGGAAGGAAGTCACTGAAAGAACGTGAACGTGAAGGGGAGGTTTATGGGTAAGGCTCCTCTTGATAATGTGATTTATTTATTTATTTATTTACTTTGAGTCATGGAATCTATGTAATCTTGCTGGACCTGACCGGAGGGGACAGAAAAAGATGGAAGACAGCAAAAAGAAGCAAAACGGAAAGAAGAAAGAAGAAAGAGGAGACAGAAACACCACAGACAGAAACAATGACCTTCAATCCACACCATCACCAGACGTCACACTGTTATATTTGTACATAAACACACCAGAAAGTTTCCTACGGCCTTTTACAGAAAAACAGAGCTGCTTGTCATTAAGAGTTCTTAAATAATAACCAGATGAAAAAGACATATTACAAACGTATCACAACAACCAGATACTAACTCACTAACCCTCGCACCACCAGTGGCCTCATAGCCCACCATAAGGCGACCCCAACCACATGGCTCCACAGGCCCCGATAGGGCCAGACCCAGAGCCCCCCCACCGCAGAGCAGCCCTCTCCCACACCATGAGAATCCACCAAGAACCCGCATCTGCTAGTCACTCCCTGACACTTTCCAACCTCCAAAGCGACAAGGTCACAGTCCTCCACCTACACTAAGAGATGGAGCCAATCACAGGGGACCAGAAAGAGTGAAACTCTTCTAACTGGTTCTTTGAGGAGGCAGACATTGTCTCACTACTGATGTGGTCTGCTAAGAGATTCCTAAACTCCTGAATATACAGATTATTTTTGGTTTTCTAGTACACAAGGATAGTTTGCTTTGCGATGCATAATGCTGTGTGTATCATGTGTGTAGAGTTAATTACAATGTTAGTGTCACCCAAGTCACCTAGTAGACACAGTGCGGGGTTTGCAGGAATATTACATTTAAACCATGTTGACATGTCTTCACATACCTGAAGCCAGACCCTGCAGACAGGTGTGCAGGACCACAAGGCATTGAAATAGTTGTCAGTCGTGTTTTCAGTGCAGTGTGAGCAGATGTTTGATTGTGACAGACCCATCCTGAACATCCTTTGTCCTGTATAATGAGTTCTATGCAGAATTTCAACTTGTATTAGTTGCATATGTGAATTTAGTGATTTTAAAGATGTTTTAAGATATTTGTGACCGTTCACCTTGATTAAAGTTACTGGATAAGTCAGCCTCCCATTTTGAAGAAAGAGAGTTTAATAGTCTATATATTTTTGATAACAGCTTTGGAGCATGAAGAGTCAAGAATTCTGCTACCCTGATAGAGTTAGAGTTGGGGACTTGTTGAAGAAATGTGTTGAGGGAACTCATTGAATGAACGTGTTGAAGGAACTCACTGAAGGAACGTGAAGGTGACTGTGAAGAAATGTGTTAAGCTTCCGGCTTGGCTGAACATAAAGTAGGTCGTATCATGTGAGGCTCCTGCGGAGCCTTGTGATTATACAGTAAATTTTGCACAATCCCTAAACTCATAGTGCTCTGCTTTGCAAGCCAGTTTGAAGTAGAATCATTCTTGGATTCTTGCCATTTGCAGTGTCTTGAAAGGTTGATAGAAGCGTAAGTGCTCCTCTGCCTCACCCGCGGCCTACTGCTAGCACTGCATTTCTGCCTCTTGGAAGGACCTCACCGCTGCCTGGGATATGCAACATGCCACACACCGACACCGGCGTAACTGCTTTAAGGACCAAACTTCTCGCCACTCTTGGGGAAGAAACTCCAGCAATGTTTAAAGCCGAGTTGCAAACAGCTCTTAGGGATAATCTTTCATTGATTAAATCCGAGTTGCACATGCTGAAAATGGAACTTTCCTCAAGTATCTCTACTATGCAACAAGACTTCAAGGGACTTAAGGGCATGGTTACAGACATGGAGCAATCTCTCTCTACCTGCACAGATATTACTTCTCCTCGTACCAAGGCGGAAACCATGTCCAAACAATTGTTAAAACTAGAGAATAAGTGCAAGGATTTAGAGTCCAAGGTCCCGTCGTAATAATCTTGGCATTGTTGGTGTACCAGAGGATCATAATGTGACCTCAGTGTTGGGACTTCTTCTGGAGGCTTTTGCACTTGAAAAGGAGCCGCTGGTGGATCGTGCCCACCGGACCTTGGCCCCTAAACCCAGTCCCAGCTAAAACCCCTGTGCTGTGGTGACAAGTCTACATTACTACTGTGACTGTGCCAACATCCTAACAAAAGCTAGAGAGCTGCAGTGAATTAAAGTGTGCAGGTTGACCATCTCAGTTTTTCCTGACCACAGCGCGAGGACAGCGCGAGCCCGTGCAGCTTTTAACTATGTTCGTAGCCAGCTGTGAGACATCCAGGGAGTCCGGTTTAGCATTCTCCACCCAGCCAAATTACGCATCACGTATGCAGGAGTGCAACCCATTTCACTTCACCAGTGGAGGTTGAGGTTTACATGAAGGCAATAACTAGATAATTCAGACGCAGCAGGTTAGGGTGTGGTTTTGTGGTGGATGGGGGGGGGGGGCTTTGTGGTCGTCTAATTTGTGAGGTTTTCGGTTTTGACATTTTACTTTGGTTAGTTTCGGTTTTGTGTGAGTTTGTTTTTCCCTTAATTTCTTGTTTTGTTTCTGGGGAAAAAGGGGTGCAACTATTATTTTCTGCCTCATTGCTATGGCTAGTGCTCCATGCCAGAATTTAAATAATATCTGTGGCCTTCTTTCTTTAGACACTCATCTTTTGATATTAGCTAGGGACCTGAATGTTGTTATAGACCCTATGTCAGATCATTCTAATTGCCGGACTTTGACCCAGTCCTCTATTCCTAAATCCATTTCAGATTTTAAGCTTCAAAATAGGTTGGTAGACCCTTGGCGGTTCTATAACCCTAATATGAGAGCATACTACTTTTATTCTCGGGTACATCCGTCATTCTCACGAATTGACTATTTCTTTCTAGATAGTTCTCTTATTTCTAAAGTAGTATCATCTGAATATCATACAACTCTTATTTCGGATCATGCACCACGTAGCGTTGATATTAAACTAATGAACAGGCCCTCCTTTACCTCCCTCTGGAGGTTTAATTCTGTACTGCTCACGGATGAGGGATTTCTCATTTTTGTGGAATCCCAAATTGATGAGTATATAACCTTTAATAAGAGTAATACTGTTTCATACTCACTATTGTGGGAATCTCATAAAGCATATTTGTGTGGGCAAATAATTTCTTTTTTTGCTCATTCCAGTATAGACTGTAGGGCCAAGCTTCAGGAATTGATGGTAAATATTCGTGAGACAGATAGGCAGATTGCAATTAAATCAACTCCTGACTTACATAAAAAGCGTCTTCATTTACAGACCGACTTTGATTTACTATCAACAGCTGACGTTTAACATCTCCTGCTCCACTCACATGCAATTCATTATGAACATGGTGATACGCCGAGTAGGCTTCTAGCGCAACAGCTAAAGCATCAGGCTGCCTCCAGAGTAATACCTCAAATTAAGGATGCAACATACAATTTGGTTTCCGACCCAAAAGCATTAAATGGAGTTTTTGGAAACTATTATTCTTCTTTATATGAATCCAAATCCACAGCTGATGTTTCAGAATTAGCTTCTTTTCTCAAAATCCTTACTACACCCACTGTTGATCCTGCCACAGCTGAACCACTGGATGCACCACTTCAGTTGGAGGAAATTCAATGTGCTATTAGAACTATGTACAATGGTAAGGCACCAGGCACAGATGGGTTTCTGGCTGAATTTTTTTAAACATTTACAGAAAAATAAGCCCCTTTACTTCGTTTGGTGTATAAGGAGTTTTTGAATGTGGCTCATTGCCCCCTACACTGTTCCAAGCAGTTATCACTGTTCTTTTGAAGAAAGCTAAAGACCCTACATTTTGTGCTTCATATAGGGTCATTTCACTCCTAATGTGGATGTTAAAATCCTGGCTAAAGTTTTAGCGAGTCGCTTAGAAAGAATTCTCCCTTCTATTATTTCAGAAGATCAAAATGGTTTCATTAACGGCCGGAAGTAGTTATCTTGCTCGACACTGAGAAAGCATTTGCTGGCGTGGGATGGGGCTTTTTTTCTGCTTCCTGCTTCTGTCCCCTACTGATGCTTGCTGCTTGCATTTTTCTGCCAATATTCTTATTTTTCTACTCAAGAAACTTATGAGCAACGGTTCCTGGATACTTATTAATCACCAGGACTGTATTTTGTGGTAGATTTGGTTGGATACTTCTATTTTTTAAGACTCTTACCATCTTCACGTCACGTTAGCATGGTCTACAAATAGCAGAAGCCTTATCTACAGTTACTCACGAGCTAAAGCTAACTAGCAGCAAGATTCCTCCCTTCTCTACAGACGACTATCACAAACTTCTACAGTAGATCAACATGCTGGAAAACAAAGACTCAACAGCTCAAGGTGAATGTGGAAGTGAATGGATTGTGTGGAAATGAAACAACCTTGCCTTTAATTAAAAACAGCGGACAAGATTGTGCTAACACACAGCTAATTAGCACAAACTTAGTTGGAAAGAAAAAGAGGGACAATGTACGAGGTAATAACTGTTTCACTGATAGTCCTCCCTGGAATGCTCTTGGTGCAAAGCCAAAGAGTAAATAATCTCATAGGGAAATGGGAGAACGAGTAACAGGCAGAGCCCAGTCTGCTGAGATTAGCGACGCGACCAGCTGGCCTGCTCTGCCATCCAAACCAAGCACATCCTCAACCCCTCTCATAAGCAAGACACAGACATGGCCAGTTATCAGAAGGAAAACTAACAAATCCTCTCCACAACCGGACATGCAACTACAGAACAAGTTTGCTCCACTGCTGCAGGATTCTGTATCTACATCTGATGATCGGAATGAAATCTCCCTACACACCGAGGTTAGACCAAAAAACAAATCGGAAAGTAGAAGGTGACAAGAAAAGCAAACAGCTGGGCCTCAGACTGATTATTGGTGACTTCGGTGTGAAAGAAGGGAGAAATATGTGGGTTGTGGAAAAACTCAGGGGGTTGTGAACCAGGGAGACTCAGGGAGGAAGGAGAATGCTGTAACGCGAGACTTGGCAGAATCAACATGGCGCACTACTAAAAACAAACAAAACACCACAAGCTAACAGGGAAATATTAAAAAATATATATATATATATATACTCCAAACCACACTAACACGGTCACTCTGGATCACATCGAAGAAGATCTCATCAGCCCGACGGATTTCATCGAAGAAAGCTTCCAGCGGATCGTAATGGGCAAGTCTAACGCTGCAGCGACGGCCTCAAAATCCGGCTCCAGTTCTAAAAGAGTTCGCCCGGCGGAATCCCCCGAAGCGACCAGCCCAGTCTCTCCAACCGGCAGCGATACAATGGATATTCTAATCTCCATCGACGGGAAGCTATCCAGCCTCGATGCCTGGCTCTCCCTGCTGAAAGTTCTTCATCGTGAGTTTCAATCTTTAAGGGAAAGTTTGGAATATAGCCAAAAGCAGGTGGAAGCTCTTGCTACGGAGAACAACATCCTCAGAGACTCGGTGAAAACCCTCACCGAAGGAGTAAGCCAACTATCAGTGGAAAATAAAAAAATGAAAGAGTTAGTCCTAGATCTACAGGGCCGTAGCATGAGAGATAACCTAGTTATTTCAGGGATCCCAGAGCAGGTGGAGGAAGATACAGAGGCAGCTGTTAAAAAATTCATCAGATCCAACCTTAAACTTCCAGAGGAAAAGGTAAAAGCCATCTCTTTTCATCGGGTTCACCGCATAGGGAAAAAAAAAACCGGAGGGCAGACCCAGGCCGATAGTAGCTAAATTCGTTCTCCACAAAGAAAAAGAAGAGGTGAAGCGCTGCGGCAGACAGCTTCGTGGGACTGACCTTAGTATGAACGATCAGTTTCCCAGAGAAATCCTGGAGCGTCGCAAGATCTTGTTCCCCATCAGGAGAAAATTCCTGGACGGAGGAGCCCGCGCTGTCATCTGCGGTGGACAAGCTTTACGTTAATGGACAGCTACATCGTGACCATAACACCACTCCCTGCTCTACTGACCTCAGATATGTATCCACACAATGCACACTTTGCACAGGTGTTATAAACACTAATCGGACTCACTGGGCTTAAGTCACAGAGTTTAATGTTTGTTCACAATAGACAATAATACTGCCAGTCTCTAATGTTCACAAAATGGACTTATATTTTATGGGTTCGTTTTCTTTCTTCACCCACTTCCCCCTCTTTTTTGTCGTTTTCTTCCCGCTTTATTCTTCTTTTCCTCTCTCTCTGCACCCTTTTTTGTTTTTCTTTTTTTCTAGCTGCCACCTCACGGAACCATATAACACTAATGCTAAGCTGCACAGTACATTTAGTAATACCTGCATATATAACCCAACACTCACATTTATTAATTCAAGTACATTTAATAACATTCAACACAGGCACACAACATTACGCATACATATTCATACACTTACACACACACACACATACACATTTATATTAACAAGAAGCATCCAACACTCACTTTTTCACCACAAGCATGACCATACTTAGATTTATCACTTGGAATGTGCACGGAGCTGGGACCAGAGAGAAGAGACTAAAAATCTTTAATAGATTAAATGATCTGCAGGCAGACATTGTGTTCTTACAGGAGATTCATATGACAAAAACATCAGTTAATGCTCTCTCTACAACCCAGTTTCCTCATGTTTACTCAGCCTGTTTTAACTCCAGACAGAGAGGGGTAGCCATTTTGATAAATAGAAAAGTAACATTCACAGAAATCAGAGTTATCACAGATCCAGAAGGGAGATTCATCATAGTAAAATTATCTATTCAAAATATGAAGTTATGCTTAGCTAACTTATATGGCCCAAATGTTGACGATCCCTCCTTCTTACACTCTTTCTTCACATCACTTTCTGAACACACAGATAGCACACTGATCACAGGGGGGGATTTTAACATGGTTCTGGGCTCAGCTGATAGATCTAGTAACACTGTAAATCATCGAAACTGGCAATCCACACACACTGTAAAACAATATATGGAAGATTTTGGACTTTGCGATATATGGCGGTCTTATCACCCTAATATCAGAGAGTACACCTTCTTTTCCTCAGTTCACCATTCATACTCTAGGCTAGATTATTTTCTGGTTAGCAGCTCTTTGGTGAGTGAGATTTCAGAGACCCAGATTCACCCCATCACTATCAGCGACCATGCCCCAGTTTCCTTTACTTTGAGGAACACGAGAATCACACCACCGACTAAAAGCTGGAGATTTAATACAGCGTTGCTTAAAGATCCCGACTTTATCAGCTACTTCACAAAAGAATGGGCTATATACTTAGAAAACAATGACAAACCAGGAGTCTCAGCATGTGTTCTGTGGGAAGCAGGGAAAGCGGTAATGCGAGGCAAAATCATCTCTTTTGCGTCACATAAAAAAAAGAACGAAAACTCAAAAATATTAGAAATAGAAATAAGAATTAAATCATTAGAGGACGCCTACAGTGCTTCACCAGATGAACCAACGATGAACCAAATAAGGAAGGCTAGACTTGAATTAAATGAAATAATCAACAAGAGAACAGAATTTCTGGTGCAAAGATTACGCTTGGAGACATTTGAACACAGTAATAAATCTGGAAGATTTTTAGCTAACCAGTTAAAAATAAATAAAGAAAAATCTACCATATCGGCTGTTAAAGATTCAATAGGTAATATTACGCATGACCCAGATGCAATAGAGATTTCTATAAAACTCTGTATACATCACACTTAGATCCATCAGACAATGATATCCATCATTTTCTTAACAACATAGATCTTCCAGGTTTACAGCAGGAACAAGTCACGGCCTTCGATTCCCCCCTCACAGTGGAGGAGCTACATGAAGCCCTTAAACATATGCCCTGTAAAAAAGCCCCAGGTCCGGATGGCTTCCCAGCAGAGTTCTATAAAGAATTCTGGTCAACGCTGGCCCCAACATTTTTCAAAATGGTGACACAAATAAAGGAAAATGGTTACTTACCCCCAAACATAAACTCTGCCACCATTACTGTACTATTAAAACCAGGTAAAGACCCCACAATACCATCTAGCTACAGACCCATATCACTGATAAATGCAGACCTTAAAATAATTTGCAAAGCATTAGCTGGAAGGTTAGAGAAAGTAACTCCTCTCATTATACACCCTGATCAAACAGGCTTTATAAAGGGCAGATATTCCACTGTTAACATGCGGAGACTAATTAATATAATAGATTATTCTACCATCAATAACCTGGAAACAATAATAGTTTCTTTAGATGCAGAGAAAGCTTTTGATCGTGTTAACTGGAAATATTTACTAGCTACTCTAAACAGATTCGGCTTTGGCCCATCTTTCATTAACTGGATTAAAATCTTATACAGTTCTCCTAATGCGAGTGTTAGAACAAACGACCAGACCTCTCCAAGTTTTAATCTACAAAGGGGTACCAGACAAGGTTGTCCACTATCTCCCTCACTTTTTGCTATATTTATTGAACCGCTAGCCGCTGCAATTAGACAAAATAAAGCTATTAAAGGCATTCAGTCCAAAAATATATTTCATAAAATAAGTCTTTATGCTGATGACGTTTTACTATTCCTCCAGAACTCACAAACCTCTCTATCTGAAACAATCTCACTGATTAATAAATTCTCATCACTGTCGGACTACTCCGTTAACTGGTCTAAGAGTACAGTTCTACCCATCAACTGTAGCTTTCAAAATCTACCCAGCATCACCTTAAAATCAGGTAACATTAGATACCTGGGTGTAAATATTCCCTCCAGGCTCTCAGAACTAACAAAACTTAATCACACTCACCTTCTTAAGACTATAGAAGATGATCTTGCTCGCTGGAAATCTCTACCCATTTCACTCATGGGGAGAGTCGCCACCATAAAAATGATGGTTCTACCCAAAATCAACTATTTGTTTTCTATGATTCCTATGAAACCCCCCTCTACCTGGTTTAAATCGCTAGAATCACACATCTCCCAATTTCTCTGGAAAAATAAACCACCCCGGATCAGTTTAAAAACTTTACAGAAGCCGGAAGATAGAGGAGGATTAGACTTGCCTAACTTTCAACATTACTTCCTATCTAATAGATTGCAATATGTCCTAAAATGGCTCAAACCTAGTCCACTAGATGACCTGTGGATAGACATAGAACAAACATTTTGTGACAATTTGGAAATTTCTGATCTTCCTTTTTTCAGCTTAAGTATAAAAAAGCAAAAGTGCTTTAAAAGTGTCAACATCAGCACTTCTCTGACAGCCTGGTGGGAGTTTCTCAATAAAACCAACTCCTCAATAATACCATGTAAACTCACACCCATCTCGAACAATCCTGATATTCTACTAAACAAAAATATGCTAAACTTTAACCAATGGATTAACCAAGGAATTAAATACTTTGAACATATTATCCATAACAGAACCTTTTTATCTTTTAATACACTCTCATCACAATATGGGATTAACAGCAACAGATTCTTAGAATATCAACAGCTCAAAACCGTAATACACACAAAATTCCCCCTTCACCGAACAGATCTGGAACTTCCTCCAATAGTAGCAGATTTTATGGACCTCTGTACCCCCAAATTACTTTAAAAAATATACAGATTAATGTTAAAAATAGATGACTCAAATTCCCTACCTACTTCAAAATGGGAGATAGATTTATCCATCAATCCTAGTCAACCATTTTGGTTACAAATATGTCTTAATGCCTTTAATATGACAGACAGCCCAAATTTACAACCGTTTCTCTGGGTCGGTGGTCGGGGGGGGCCATTGAGTAGGGGACGGTGTGGCTAACTGGCTCCGGGGCCTTGGGGGCCTGGGGGCTGGTGCTCACTGGGGGCGGGCCGGGGGGCGACTGGAGGTCCAGGGCGGCTGGGGGGCTGGCCTGGGGCTGGGCGGCCGGGTTGCTGGGGTGGGGGCCGGGCGGGGGGCGGGTGCCCCGGGGTCTGGGGGCTGCCTCCCTCCAGCTCGGTGGGCCCTTCCTGGGCCTCGGGGGGGCTTGGTTGCCCTGGGTGTGCCATCGGGGTCGGGCTGATCCGATGCCGGGCAGGCACCCTTGGGATTACAATGTGTCCGTTGGGTCTAAGGGAGGGGTAGGAGGTAGGAGGAAGGGGGGCGGCGGGAGTGGGCAGTGGGGATGGAGTCTGCTCTCCTTCTCGCTCTCTCCCCTCCCGCCGGGGGCTCCTTCGGGGAGGATGGGGGCGCTGTGCCTTGGACCCGACCAGGATGCATGTGTGCGGCCTGGGGCTCTCTGGTCCCCTGGTGTGGTGGCGTGGGCTGCCGGGGGTGGGTGGGCGTCTGGGGCACTCATGCGCTGGGCTCTTGGCGGGGCCGGGCCTTTGCCCCTCTTCCCTCGGGTGGTCTTGGGGGGGCGGGGGCGCCTACAGCGGCCAGCTGGGGAGTTGGCTGCCTGGGACGGGGATCTCTCTCCCAGTTGTGCCCCTCCTCGGGCCCGGCTGGGACGGGGATCTCTCTCCCAGTTGTGCCCCTCCCCGAGCCCCTCTCCTCCCCCGCCACCCCACATCACACACACTACACATACGGCACTGTGGGGCGGGTGGAGGCGGTGGGTTTGGCTGGGGGGGTCCCCATTGCGGGATCCCCCGGTGGACCCCTGTGACTGCCGCCCCACTAGATTTTAATCACAACCTAGACATCAATATACATTTAGGGCCTCGGGGGGATGGGCACATGGGCTGTGGGTGGGCGGAAAGGAGCCACCGAGGTGGCCCTTCCTCCATCCCCTCCCTTTGTGACCTCTCTCCCCCCGATTTTATTTACATGTTAGACACTACCACATTTAACAGTACTGCACTACACACATAACACATAATTTTTTTTGGGGGGGGGGGGGGGGGACCTGCGGACATGTTCTTGTCCCTGGGGTGCCTAGCCTTGGTGTTGGGTTGGCGTGGCCCACGGTGGTTTTGCTTGGGGCGGTCGGGCCCCGTCGGGTTCCTGGGTGGGGCTTTGCTGGGGCGCCTGCCCTCCGTGCGGTCCGCGCCGCAGCGCCCGGCGCCCTCTGGGCCTGCTCGCCATCGCCCTGGGCTGCCCGGTGCCCCTGCCCCGTCGCGCCGGGGGTTCCGGTCTGGGGACCCCTCTGCTCTGGTCCGGGTGGGCCACTGCTCTGTCTGCTTTGGCTGTCCCGGGCTTGGTGCTCTGTGGATCTGCTTGGCCTTTGGGGCCTCGGGCTCCCCCCGTCCCCCGCTGATGCTTCGGGGTGCGGCGTGATCGCGGCCCCCTTGCGGGTACACATTTCTTCCCTGTTGCATGGCCACACATGCATATTAACACGTGCATGCTCACAAACGTGCTCGTCTCTCCATCCTCTTCTCACTAGATGTAGCTGATGTTTGTGTGTTGGTACGTTCATCTGCAGGTACGTTTGATGACTATTGTAATTTTTTATATCATCATCATTCTATCTTTCTTTCGGTATCATGTAGTACTGTGGTAGTTTACGTTGTTGTTTTTTTTTGTGATATGTTCTGGGCAGCATAGACAACTGTTATTTCCACATTTTAATCCTGTCCTTTTCTCCCTTTTTTTTTTTTTTTCTCTCTCTCTCTCTTCCTCTAGCTCCCTGTCAGGTTCGGCACTGACATATAAGACTAAAGAAAATAAGATTACAATAAAAATAATAAAAATATCAAGGGCAGCCATGTATATAACATGTCTCCCTTGGTAGAGCAAATCTGTCAAGCAAAATATGGCACACAGACCACTGTTCTGTATGTTAGGATGCTGGACAGGACAGGGTTAAAAGGAAAAAAAAAAAAAAAAAAAAAAAAAGAAATATGCGGCAAAAACGTACAAAAGTACTGTGCTTTCCCAAGGATATGGTATCAGATGTGAGAGGCAAAATTACGCAAATTGTGGCGGCTCACCCAACTGTGGAAAACCTCATCCTGCATGTGGGGTCAAATGATGTTATGAAACAACAATCTGAGGTGCTGAAGCAGGATTTTACTGAACTGCTGGACAGTGTTGGGGAGTAACGGTATACATGTACCACCATTACGTATTTAGAATACCAATTATGAGTAACTGTATTCCGTTAAAATTACTATTTTAAATATGAGTATTTAGAATACAGTTACTTTTGTAATACCATTACAATACTTGTGTGTTTTCCACATTTCCCCCAATAAATAAATAACTTACTTGGGGCAATCGCCTAGTGTTGCATAGGCTATCCCATAATTTCCAGCAAAACACGGTGCCCAAACACTCGCGAGCATGCTCCCTAGCTACTTAGTAAGCTAGCGTCACAACAGCATTCACATGTGTGGTCAGGTATGAATTCAGACAAGGAACTGGAGGGCCTGGAATTACAACCACAGTCGAATCCACCTAAATCAAGTGATGGAAAAAATGAATTTACGTCCAGGAAATTCAAGCATATTTTTACATAAAAAAATGAGCGGGGTGTGTCAAACGTGACGGTGCAGTGTAATCTGTGTCTGCCTGTGAACAACCTACTAGCTGCATTAAAAGACTCAACCTCTTATCTGAAGAAACACCTTAAAGTAAGTAATTTGTATCTACTGTATTTTTTGCCTATAGTTTTGCCTTTTAGTGCATTTTTGACAGTGCTAAAGGGCCAATGATCTGCTCACCACCAGGTAGGGGCACTGAGCAGATGCGGCAGAGCTCAAGAATACGTTATCTAAGGCTAAGCTAACATTAGCATTCTATTTAACTATTTGTGCATAGGCGATTCATAAAGCCTGCCTTATCTTACTACTGATATTTCGCCATAGATTACCATTTTCAGCCAAGCCCTGTGATCTGCTTTAAAGATGACATTAATTAGTTTAGGTAACAAACCATGTGTTTTACGCTAGCTTGTTGTGACAATTTTCTTGTAAATTTGAGGAAAGAATGAAAGCTTTAATCGCATACAGCCGGCCGTATATTGGCTGTGGCCATGTTATTTTGCTAAACAGTGTAGTGCAGCGAGGAACTTGTCAACTTATTTCAGATCTATCAATGTAATGTCTGTAAAGACTAATATTGAAAAACTCACTGGAAAGTTTTAAATGGTGTGCCTTTTTGCAAATTGTTGAAAAAAAAATCAACTATGCCATTTAATGTCAATTCAAATATTAAACACATTTAAATATATCATGTTATATGATTGCATGAAAAATATAAAAAATAAAACCTGTAAAAAACAATGTTTCCTTTATTTTATCTACAAAACCAATTACTACTACTCATTTCAGAAAAATAATCAAATGTTTTCAGGTACTGTCTATATCCATGTTATTGATATAAGTGTATTTGTTTGCATCACTTTTCTCCGTACTTCCTGTAACATTCACTAACTGGATCTCTGGTTTTTTTTTGTTTTAGAGGAAACATCCCAGTGCCTTTCTACAAATTCCAGAAACATCATCAGATGACTCCATCTTAAGCATATCACTTCCTCTCAAGCAAACAACTTTTGGCATCTCCACACTTTCTCAAAGAAAACCAAATGGATTGGTATTTGAGTACATCATAGCAGATGTACAACCTTTTCACTAGTAAAGAATGCATCTTTTCGCAAAATGATTCACGGAATCAGTGGAGGAAAAGGACCCATGTCCAGAAAAAACTTTAATGCAACGCTTTGAAAGTGAGGCTCAAAAGATGAGGGCGACTGATGGAAACACACCGTCATGTTCAGACTGCACAACTGCGGACATATGGACGGCACACCATAAGAGTTTTTTTTGGTGTTACGTGCCATTGGATTGAACCTGAGACATTGCAGCGTAAGTCGGCGACGCTGGCCTAGGGTGAACGGCTAACTGGGCGCCACACATATGATGTTATTGTTGCCAAACTAGCTGAGATTCATTCACAATTTCAAATCCAGGACAAAGTCAAGCTTTCAATGAATATGGAGGGAATGGGTCAAAGGACGAACCAGATGCAGATGAATTACAATTTGCTGATGTTTCCGCTGTTTTTGAAGCAGAACAAGATGGGGAAGAACAATTTTTTTTTTTACCACCTCACCATCGTTGTGCTGCACATACTCTTAATCTTATTGCAACATCAGACTTGGAAAAAGCAACATCACAGGGTATTGATAGAGAACTCTACCGAAGTGCCATGTGCAAGTGTGCAGCCATTTAGAACAAAGCCCACCGCTCTTCTAGTGCTGCTGATGCCATTGAAGAAATTGCTCAGATGAGATGCCTGGTCCCATCAGTGACAAGGTGGAGTTCAGAGTACCATGCCATTGAGAAACTGATGAGCCGCAATGACGATCAGCTGAGCGACATCTGCGCCCGCCTACGTGTTTCTAAACTCCACCCACAAGAGACTGCATTTCTAAAGGAGTACATAACCATTCTACAACCCCTTACCTACTCCGTAAATCTTCTCCAAGGAGAAAAGAACTGCTTTTCTGGTTTCATTGTGCCGACAATCATGAGCCTGAAAGCCAAACTGAAAAAATGACACAGGCTTCGTTTTCTTTTCATATTCTTGCAGCTGTGCTGGCCTGTCATGAAGCAAGAATGGCAGCATCCACCATTCCAAAATTTCGTCTCTGGTGGCTTGCAGATGTTGCAAAAGAAGAAATGAAATGAAAGATGATCCAGGAATCTCATCTCATCAATTCAGGAGGAACCTCTGCAAGTCACGGCACAGCTGCAACTTCAGCAAACGCTTCCACTGGAAAAGATCTTCTAGAAGATGACAACTTTTTCACTTTTGAAACAGCAGTGATAACTAGTTCATCTGTAGAAGAAGAGGTGCACAGGTATATATTTTTAGCTTGTTTCATTATACCATAAACGTCATCATTACAAATATGAAAGTGGTTTATTTACTTTGTGTTGCATGCTTGCATCAAAATACAAGCAGGCAATAATATTGACTGACAATGGTAATGACACTTATTCTTTTTTGTATTGACAGGTACCTTCATAATCCAGACAAGTCCTTGGTTTCAGTTAAGATGTAGCCCACTGTCAAATCCCTCTTCATAAAGTACAACACTACATTGCCATCAAGTGCTCCTGTAGAGCGACTCTTCAGCCGGGGCGGACTCATTTTTTACTCCTCATCGAAACAATGTCAAAAGAAATGTCACATTTCACTTTGAAATGTCTCTCTTGTTTCACTACAGTCACCTTTACTGGACTATTGATTAGGAGAGTAGAGGTAGGTAGGTTGCTACTAACCAATATGTTTGCCTTGAAGCAGAACATAGAGAATGACCATAACTTGTAAATTATCCAATACTAGAAGAACCTGTTTTGCAGAATAGACTGTGCCTTTTAAATAGGTCCCTTTTTGTTTCACATTTAAATTAAGTCAAATACTAACTTTGTTAAGTTTGTTTGTCGTGTTAAGTGGGATCTAACAAACATTTAAGCAAAATTTTTTTTCACCTTGTATTTTTCCTAATGATTATACCGTATATGATCAACTTGGTTTCACTACATTACACTGTGAACTGTTTGCATATGTCCTTAAATAAATGCCCCAGTGGACCATGCTCATGCCTGCTTCGTAGCCAATATGTCCATTCGATCAAAGCCAAAAGCTCTTTTAAAAGAGACTCGCTCCTGTTTCCTCTCAGTTACCGCATTTGATTTTTGTAAATACTCCAAGCTCTCTCAATGTGTTGTGTGTGTCCTCCACTGTTAGGATCCACAAAGCTTCTGCTGTGATTCACAGTGAAGTGGGTTACCCCGCTGTGGAAAGGCACACATGTAAGGTCGCCATTGGTGCCCTTATAATTGTGGATCCCCGACGAACATGTCTCTCTGATGAGTGGAAGCAGATAGCGCCTATGAGCGCTTCTTCACAAGCACCTAAGAACTGGTCGCCTTCTTTCTCCTTGATGCCTAGCATACCAAAACCCATTTTTTCTTCTCCATGTGTGTGCCGTACCATCCTTGACCATACTGTTGAAAGATATTTTACAAACATCAGAAGAATCAGTTAAACCTTGAAACAAATACACAGTAATAACACAGAATTCCCTAATTATATCCTTAAAATTGTATTAGGTTAAGAAATTAAGTGTACAAATATTGTATATCTTGACACATACAGACTTTTTTCTCTCAAGCAGAGGTGAGGGATTTGAACATTTGAATTATTACAGCTAATATAAACATTTATTACATCAAAAGAAATATTATAATTGCAGATCAAATATTTCAGTGTGAATAAGATTACATCATCAGAGAGCAGAGACCTTCCGTTTGTGGCAAAGGTTGCTTTCATCTATAATGACAAATTCATGAAAACTGCCCAAGTTGCTGTCCAGTCTTTCTTCTTTTTTGCTTTATTGCACAAATACAGACGTTTTCGCAGAGCCCTCGCTCATTTGTGATAGTGTGCGTGTGCTTCCTGCAATCCCATCATGCAACATGTCGATTTGGCGCAGCATCAAACCCTGAGATAATCTGTTAAACAATGAAAAAGGACAACACAAATACAAACTTTGTTTTACTGGATTCTCTTTATACAAAACTTATGACTAAAAAGGGGGTAAAAGGGGAACAACACAATATTAGACAGGGTATAATATAGTGTACATGACAGTAAACACTCTTAATTTCAAATAATGCTGTTTTTTTCCTGGATGCAAACTGTAAATCTGCTCATCTCTAAAAATACTGTCCTTGACTGATGCAGTAATCTTGGAATGTCTAACACATTGAATATTCTTGTAAAAAAAACTGTCCAGAGTGGCTAGTCCTTTGAGTTTTGTTCATTTGAAAAAAAAAGTGTTTAACTAAATTTAAAATAGTTTGTCCCCATGTGCATTTTCTGAGAATGTAAACAGTGATCATTTTCTAATATTTATCTTCTATTTTTCCTTAAATACAGGCTAAAATATTTCAGATCCACCACTGCATGTCGACCCTTTAGGTAATTATTAGTATAAAATGTGTGCTTCATAATCTAACAGTTAGAGTCAACCGCCTATATGACAATAAGCCCAGCTCCTTAGACTCAGTCTACTCCTTTCAAAAATGAGCCAGACTGCTGGACTTTTTCACAACTCTCCCCCGATGGCTTCTGTCTCGACATACCCTTGAAAAAAAACATAAAAATACAATTTTTAAAAAAATAAATAAAATAGACCAGTCCCAATTAAATGTGTAAATCATTGTAAATTTCAGATTAAGGGAATATCCTAATCACACCCCTTCTTCCTACATTGTTTTTGATCTCAGCTAACAATAATCATAATAATCTGAATTTCTAGCAAAGTCCTGGATTTCCTTTCCTACGCCCAATTATTCTAACATTGTCTAGCTTTGTAACGACTTTGTCTCTTATACTATGATCCAGTTATTTACAACTTATTACACATGCTTAGTGAAGTCTATATCAATATGATATAGATATCAAAGTATAATGTGCAATTAACAGTGTAAGTGTTTTCAAAACTATGCAAATAACTTGTAAAAAGAGGCTAGCTTTTTTAATTTCTACTGTAGAAGTGCATCGATCCCATCACCTGCTTTGAGTTTTCATTTTATTCTTGCCACAGCTGGCACGTCTCTTTCTTTTCCAGGACTCTTCATAAGCCATTCCACAATTTTCTTTTTGCTTCCCTTGACACAGAGTGAATAAATTTCTTGTCAAAATGGTTTCTAATGGCGCCAGCAGTTCAGGCGAGATCTTAACCGGAAATCGTCAAAATCCATCAAAATCAAACTTTTTAGAACATAAAAACAAATATAAGCATTTGCATTGCTAAGAAAATACATTATAATGCAAGATGGTCACATAGATTACGTGTAGTATACATTACATACCGTTACCTGAGTGAACCAGCCCCTTTTGCACTTTTTAGCTTTTTGTAGAAAGGGAGAATGCAAAAGAATAAGAATATAATATGTATCCTGGAAAAGATTAAACCGAAGGAAAGCAACCAAGAATTAATTACGTTTCATATTTCTGGGGATAATACAAGTGAAACAGATCCTGGACACAGCAGTAGAAATTCTTCTCACGCTTTCAGTGGGAACCGATCCTCATGTTAAACCGTCGTCAGGAGAACAGCATTGACTCTGAGCAAGAAACATCGAACAAGTAGCCATCATGTCTAAAGAGTGAGGAAGAGGATCCCACCAAAAAGATTGATTGAAGAGCCTGGCAGTAAGGTTTAATTTTAGTGTATTAATTGGAATAACATCATTTCACAACTTAAGGTTTTTATCTTGCTAATGTTGCTGACGCCTAGCTAGCATAATGGCTAACCGCTCACTCTCTCGTTAACCGTTCACATTATTTAAAGTTCATTATTAGCTAAATAAAGATATGTCAATGTAGAAATGTTACTTATTTTAAGCTAACTTTAGACGTTACATTAAAAATAAGTTTGCAGTTGTTTGTTTTTAAGTCACTAACCGACGTTCTCAAATGAAATATTTGAAAGGTACAATTGTCGGCCATTTAGATCTTTGTTTTATTTTATTATACGTTTAATAGCGCTGATATAATAACTGTCTGTCTTATTTAGCCAGTAAATATAAACAGTAATGAGTCTTGCTGTTCCTGCCTGGTCAGTAGCTGGCAGGTTGAAGTAGAATGTACACTTATTATAATAAGATTAAAATGTTTGTTGTGTTGTAAACCATTTTGATCAGTCTCTTAAACCATCAGCATATAAAAGGGATTATGCTTTATTTAATATTTTTGCAGCTTCACCAACCGTGGCAGTTGCTCTTCAAAAAGCAAAACACACCATTGACCTGAAGGATCAGCAAATCCAACATTTGAAAGAAAAGTTGTTCTCCTCACAAATGAGATAGATTTTCTGCGTACCAGAGTAGAGGAAGGGAAGTTCTTTGTGTTATAGAGGGTTTTAATGTCAGCTGAATCAACCTAATTTGAAACTGACCTAATTTATTAAACACCTGAGTATTTTAGTTATTAGATGTTTACCCTGTGTGCTCAACATTAATAGATTTCTAATCACAGTATTTTGATATTATAGTCTTGAAAGGGAGAACTGCAGGTCCACTCCTGCATCTTTTGGCCCACCTGTGAAGAACTAAACCAGCTACAGTGTTTCCAGCATCTCATCGGAACTTGACTCTTCTCCAGAGGACGATGCAAAGAAGAAGAGGAATGCAGAAATACAAGAAGAAATACAAGAAGGTGAATTTTCGCAGAGGTATTTCCAAAGTTAGGATTAAAAGTTTTAGCTTAGTTACTCCATATGTGAACAGATATAATCACAAACATTCTGCAAAATTTAGGGTCACACACAAAGACTGATTTTGTGCAATGTGTTGATGTAATGTTGGAGTGACATACTGGAGCGGAATGCTAACCCATTCTGTTATCTGTAGGGCATTCACTGTAATACAATACAAAGAGTATACACTAAGGCCCTGCTTACACCACAGCACAGACAGTCAAATGGAGAAGTTTGGTTGCATTCTGGCCTCCCATTTACATGGTTACAGTTGGTTGTATAAAACTGTAAAGATTTGACAAAGGCATCCAGAGTGAAACTTTCTTGCACCATAAAATGAGTCCTGTGCATGCAGACCCTGCTTAACCCACGAAAAGAAGAACAACAATGGTCATGTTTGTGGTGCTGCATCTTGTTAATGTATTTGGTCTGTTGATACAAAACCTGTTTTGGGTAGAGCATACATGCCATCAGCGAAAGACCTAGCGGTTATATGTGCCAGATTACTAGCGGTTGGCACGCACCACCTCTGTTGTGTTTTTCCAGTATGAGGAAGCAGCGCACACCTAGGTATGCCCACAAGAGGCATGGCATGCACACTACATAGTTTCTGGTCCTATTTGTGTTTTCCCCTGCACGGAGATAGTTGTCGTTCCACCATTGTAAACACTTTTGTTTGTTTTTTTTTTAAATACGCAAAGTAAAATGTTTTGTGTTTTGTGTGTAAAAGTTGTGGTGTAAACAGGGCTTAAAAATGGACTATCTTGTTCTGGCTGATTAGTGCACAAAAATGTTCTTTCATGCTTTCTTTTCTTAATTTCTTGCTTTGTTTCATAATGACCTCTATTAAAACTGTATTGCAAAAGATAACTGTCACAGTTCTCTGCAATAAAATGTACACTAACCTTCAGCCAAGATTGTTGTAAGCCTTGAGCAATTAAATGAACCAAGAGCCTTGGTCTTTAAATATTCAGTGGATTTTAATTTAAGGGTATTAATATATGTTAATGATTATAGTACCTTTATGTACAACTATATAAAACTGTCCTCCAGGATCAGACTTTTTTTTTTTTCTTTTACTGGTGCCTGAATATCCAGAACCACGAGGACTAAGGCATCATACTGACATTTTTTATTTGTTTGTTTTTTCAGTAAAAAATCCAGAGGAGTCAATTGCTCGGTATCGTCGAGTGCTGAAACTTGTCAGATGAGGAAAAAGCAAAGCAGAAGCATACGAGACCCTTCATGTTGACCGTAACACCATTGTGAGTCAAGCACCTATTGCAGAGCTTGCTGCTGTCAATCCAGAGAGATGCACGGCTCTAAGAAAAACACATAACCAAAAATGACAGTATTGCTGCTTTTTGCAAAGTTAGTGTCATTCGTTTTGTGTCCAAGACCCAGAGGCCAGCCTCACTGAGGACCAGAAGAAGAAAGATTTGCTTCTTCACATAAGAAATAGAGAGGGTTTATTGTATACATGCAAATGGTTTTGTTGTCACTTTGTTGTTGTTTATGTCCATTAGCATAATTTACAAGTTATGGTCATTCTCTATGTTCTGTTTCAGCATGTTGTACATGGTTTGAAATGATTTTGTTAAAGAAATGGTCATAAACCAAACATTTTTGTAGTCCTTTTTCTATATTAAAATGTGAACAAAATGGACCTGTTTGAAAGACACAAAGTCTGCTGTACAAAATAGTTTCTTCTGCTTTTGATGAGTACAAGGGAGCTGGAATTTTAATTAATGGAAATTTTCCACTTCAACACACTTTTGTTTTGGTTGGAAAACGGTAAACATTTTACTAATACAGATAAACCAAGCTGATTTTTGTAAAGAAAATATTGTTAAAATAAAAGTTCATTTCAGTTGGTTTTGATTGTCGTTCATTTCTGATATGTTTTGTTATAAAGGAGACACACTTTGTTGAACAGCTACTTAACTGTAACTCAGACATGAATTACTAGTTACTTCATATTGAATTTGATGTGACTTACTTGGAGGGACACCAACCTAACTCTAACCCTAATGATGAAATCTTAATGAGTAAGCTTTAACTGTAGTGAATAGATCATTAGATTAGTTATTTAGACATGGGTATCACCATGTGACTGCTTTTAGAAGCATGTGTCAGTGATGTACACATACTGGTTCAGCAAACATGGAAATGTGGTATCCTATTGAGGCTGATTTTTTCACTTTATTGGGTAGACCTGTGGTGTTTTTTTTGGGGGGGTGGGGGGGATCAGAAAGAAAAAGGCGGGGACCCTGGGCGGTCTGATCCTCGGCTGCAGAAGCTAGCTGCTAGGACGTGGAATGTCACCTCTCTGGCGGGGAAGGAGACTGAGCTGGTGCGTGAGGTTGAACGGGACCCGGCTAGATATAGTTTGGACTCACCTCGACGCATGGCTTGGGCTCTGGAACCCACGTCCTTGACAAGGGCTGGACCCTCTCCATTCTGAGTTGCTCCAGTTAGTGGTGCCTAATAAGTCTATTGGACTGCAGTCATCTGGTGACAGAGACATAAAGTTGTGTATCATCTGCATAACTTTGATAATTAATGCTATAGTTCTGTTCATATTTGACCCAGGGAAGCATATACAAGTTGAACAGAAGAGGTCCAAGGATCTGACCCCTGGGGGACTCCACAAGTCATGGCTACTCGCTCAGGATTCATAGCTGCCGCATCATAATTAAATAACTTCTAAATAGGACCTGAATCAGTTAAGGGATCCGATCCAGAAAGTCCAGCCCAGTTGTTCCAGCCTGTGCAACAGGATTCTGTGATCTACAGTATCAAACGCAGCACTGAGATCCAGCAAAACCAGGACTGATACTTGACCAGGATCAGTATTCAACCTAATGTCATTTACCACTGTGACCAGAGTTGGTTCAGGGCTGTGATGAGGTCGGAAGCCGGGACTGAAATTTATCCATGATTTCCACTTCATTTAAAAAGTCCATTAAGCTCTGGTGAAATACAACTTTCTCAATAATCTTGGAAATAAAGAGGTTAGAGACGGTCTATAGTTGTTCACTTATAGAGGCATCTAGAGTCCTTTTCTTTAGGAGTGGCTAATAGCAGCTATCTTTAGTGACTTGGGAAAAATGCCTGAGGCCAGTGAGCTGTTAACTATCAGTAGGAGACCACTTTCTACTGAGGTTAAAAACTGTTTTTAAAAAGTCGGATGGTATAATGTCCAGAGTTCATGTTGTTGATTTTAAATGCCAAACTGTTTCTTGTAGGATTTTTAAATCAACCATTTTAAATTGCGACATATCAGAAATACTTCTGGTTTTAGACACAGACTAGTTTTCTTGTGTGACTGTGTGGAATTAATATTTTGCCTAATTGTTTTAATTTTTTGACTACAAAAAGTTACAAATTAGTTGCATTTCTCAGTGGAAAGCAGCTCTGGGCTTATCTGTATAGGAGGATTTATAAGTTTTTCAATCATAGCAAACAGAGAATTGTTGACATTCCAGATAAATGCAGCTCTCTGGCCTTCACAGCTCATTGTTATAGTTACGTAGGCTTTGTTTGTACAGCTCAGAGTGAATTTGAGGTTATTTTTCTGCCATTTTCCGCTCAGTTTTTCTGCATTCTTTTTTTAGGCTGGTAACCACAGTGGTGTTTCTCCATGGTGTTCTCTGTTTGCTCAAAGTGCTCCTGATTCTTATCGGTGCAACAGCAGCCATTACATTCAAGATTTGCAGATTGAAATGTCAGAAAGAGTTTCAACTCCATCTCCTGCAGATCTTCAACCATGTCTCGGGTGAGGGACGGGGACATTGGGTCCGAGTGGGTTGTGTTCTGTGCCTCTATTGTTGAGGAGGTCCAGCCGCAGCTGTGGCCGCAAGATCGTTCGTGCCTGTCATGGCGGGGTAAGGGATGCCGTCAAGCTGAAGAAGGAGTCCTATCGGGCCTTTTTGGCTTAGGGTTAGGGTTAGGGTAACCCATTGCCCCTGGCTGTGAGACCCAGGGGCAATGAGGAAAATTTGATCAGAAATGGAAGCTCCTTTCTGGACTATTGCAAGTCACTAAAAACATTGCCATTGCCATTCAGTTGACCCCCCCCTCCCTAAGTGAGTGTGTGTGGGCTTATGTGTCTGGTAGTCTTTTGATTTCATTTTTTGTAAATAAAAGAAAATGAATGATGCCAATGTTATTCTTTGTAAAATTGAGTTTGCATTTGTTTTGCTGTTAAAAATAATTACAAAAATGTGAGGGGATAAATGTCTATTATGTATGTCACGGGTGGCAGCGTGGCCCTGACCAAGGCCGCCAACGCGGGTTCCTTTTGAATCAGGGGGGAGCAGAGTTAAAAAGCCACAATAAAAAAAAAGGGGAAAAAGGTATTAAAACAGTTTATTAATATACGAAAAGGTTCGCCATCTCCCAGACTCCAAAATGTTCACTTCTTGGGCCTTCAGGTACTCAGAGTGTCCAGGTATATAGTTTCTGGCAGCGTTCTGGGCAGGATCTTGCTGGCACTTTCTCCGTGTTCACTCGCCTCTTCTTCCTTGTAGGGCCTAGCCCACCAACGACCTGGGAAGAAAAGGGGACACACACAGCAGTCCTCGGTTTCTCTGGGGGATACCCCCACCCCTTTCCGCTTTGCCCTACAACCGGTATCTCGCTTCAGGCCAGGACACAAGACAGGGAGATGTACTCACACTCTTCCCGGGCCGACACGGTGTTCCCTGCTGCCTGGGGCTGAGTAGCTGCACCATGGGTTCTGGGTCTGTCGTTGCTCTCCTCCAAGCATCGGCTGCTATTTCCCTAGAGGTCCTGCCGGCACCTTGTGTTCTCGGCCGCCTCCGCTTTTGTGGTCCACCTGGTCGCCCACCTTGCGGCCTCGGACACTGACTCTCAATCTTGGTCGTCCATCGTCCCCATCGTGTCCTCTCCGTCACTTCCGCCGCCTTGCGGCCTCGGCCGCTGCCTCAACCCAGCCCAGCTCCTCTCTCTGAGTCAGTCTCCTTCGTCTGCCACAGTGGGCTCCGCCTAAATCCTCTGAGAGCTGCCCGCACCTGTCTCTCGTTGGACTAATTAAAAGGGGCTGATTGGCTTCCAGAGGGTGACAATAAACCATAAAAAACCAAGGTCTCAAACCAATAAAACATGCAGTAAAAAATAAATAAATTAAATTAAAACATGCGGTTAAAAAAATAAATAAAACATATATTAATTAGAATAAATCATGCACCCTTCCTTGGCCCCGTCATATGTATAAACATAAATGTTGTATTTTCTCAATAACAAACAAAAAAATGTTTCATTGAATGAATATGACTGTGAGGTGAACATGAAGGAACTTGATGAAGGAAATCATTGAAGGAACGAGAATCTGAAGGAACTCACTGAAGGAATATGCCAGTTAGTTTTGTCCAGACATGTGCAACAGTGCCTCCTGTGGACCACCTGGTGATTGGTGTTTTCTTCGAGCAGATGTTCATGACTTGCTGAAATTGGAGCTGCAAGCATTAAACATGAACAAAAAAAATTTACAGGAAATAAAAGTGGTGTCTGATCTGGATCAGGAGTCTTTGACATCTTAAGGTGAAATCACATCAGCTTGATTCATGGCTGAAAACATAAATCTGTTCTGTAACACAAACAACTGCAAAAACAGTAAAGATTAAATAAATAACATGGGAGATTAAATGTCATCAGCTTTCACAAGGGGGAGCTTTGAAACTCAATCTGAGTTTTGGTGCAATGCCATCTTGTGGCGAGAACAGCAACATGATGAACTTTGATGCAGAATGTCTGTGTGTGGCGCCATTTATCAGACACACAAGAGGCTGAATCACATGTTAGTTATGGACACGCACACACCTTCATTTAAAGCTCTGAAGTGAAGAACCAACCTCAGCTGTGACAGTAAGGCTCACTCTCCTCTATTTTTAATTTTTCTCTGCCCATATCTGATCAGCTTCATCTTCATACATGGTAAATGTCATTCTGTCTACATCTGTGAAGTTTATCAATTTATCTTCTGTGTGTGGAAGAATGTGTTGATTTTGACCAATGGAGAGAATAACATATTTCCAATCACTAATTTTGGTATGAAAACTGTTACTCAACTAAATGCCTGTGAAGGGCAGGCGTATAGATGAGCCAAAGAGCTGGATAAGAACTCAGTTGAACTCGGATATGAAGTCAGGTATAACTTGGACATGAACTCAGATATAACTCTGGACATGAACTTTGGTATAACTCGGACGTGAACTCACGTATAACTAGACTATAACTCAGGTTTTAACATGGTCATGAACTCAGGTATAATTTTCATATGAACTCTGGTATAACGCAAACA
>NC_055683.1:41549443-41586404 GCF_017639745.1 Melanotaenia boesemani | reverse complement strand
ATAAACTGGAAACCAGTATAAACTAGAAACCGGTATAAACTGGAAACCGGTGTAAACAGGAAACCAGTATAAACTGGAAACCAGTATAAACTAGAAACCAGTATAAACTGGAAACCGGTGTAAACAGGAAACCAGTATAAACTGGAAACCAGTATAAACTAGAAACCAGTATAAACTAGAAACCGGTGTAAACTGGAAACCAGTATAAACTGGAAACCAGTGTAAAAGAAGATTGTAGGAATGATAACAACGTCAGATATTTCTACATGGAGAATAAAGAGAGGAGCCCAGTGCATCATGGGACGTCCCCAGCTGAGAGGAGCCCAGTGCATCATGGGACGTCCCCAGTGGAGAGGAGCCCAGTGCAGCCTCAGCCTCTAGCAGCAGGCCTAAAGAATGGATCCGGGTCACCAAGCCAGACCTGCTATAAGATTTATCAGGAAGATGATCTGAAGGTAGAGAGGTGGTCCTGCTTCCTGACAACCTGCAGTTCTCCTCCCCTTCTACTGTTAGAACGTCTAGGAACCTCCAGTAAACCTGCAGTTCTCCTCCCCTTCTACTGTTAGAACGTCTAGGAACCTCCAGTAAACCTGCAGTTCTCCTCCCCTTCTACTGTTAGAATGTCTAGGAACCTCCAGTAAACCTGCAGTTCTCCTCCCCTTCTACTGTTAGAACGTCTAGGAACCTCCAGTAAACCTGCAGTTCTCCTCCCCTTCTACTGTTAGAACGTCTAGGAACCTCCAGTAAACCTGCAGTTCTCCTCCCCTTCTACTGTTAGAACGTCTAGGAACCTCCAGTAAACCTGCAGGCTCAGAGTGAGGCTCTGAAGGGAAACTCTGGAACTCTGAGATCTTTAAGATCCAGTGGATCCTGGTCACCGAGAGTTTTATATGTTAGGATGAGAAATTTAGATTCTAGGAAGCCAATGAAAATGAAAGTGGATAAACATGGTCTCTGGTTCTCATCAGAACCCTCGCTGCAGTTTATTGATAACAGAACAAAGTGAAGCTGCATTAACTTTGATGAATATCGGCCTCTAATGAACAACATGGTTGTTTATGTGTAAAAAAGTGAGGATGTCGGTGTCCACGCAGCACATGGTGCAGAGGGGCCTTCACAGGTGTGCTGTTTCTTCCAGGTGTCGCTGGTGTCACTGACAGCAAACATCCTGGGATATTCTGAGCTGGGAGCCATCAAGTCTCTGAGGACTCTGAGAGCTCTGAGGCCCCTGAGGGCCCTATCCCGCTTCGAGGGTATGAGGGTAAGACAGGTGCCTGAAACGCTGACAGACAGGTGGTGGTGGGGCAGCTGTAGGTTGAGTCACCGTGTTGCTCTGCAGGTGGTGGTGAATGCGTTGGTTGGAGCGATCCCCTCCATCTTTAACGTGCTCCTGGTGTGTCTGATCTTCTGGCTGATCTTCAGCATCATGGGCGTGAACCTGTTTGCAGGGAAGTTTTACTACTGCTTCAATGAGACATCTGAGGAGATATTCCTGCCTGTTGAGGTCAACAACAAGACGCAGTGCCTTTCCCTGATCCAGGACAACTTCACAGAGGTCCGCTGGAAGAACGTTAAGGTCAACTACGATAACGTGGGCATGGGCTACCTGTCGCTGCTGCAGGTGGTGAGTTGGCACACCTACACAGCAAGTAGCTCCAAAACCCAGATCAGCATGCAGATCCTTGATGTTTACATCCAGTTCTGTAACTTCTGTTGGTTCCAGGCCACATTTAAAGGCTGGATGGACATCATGTATGCAGCAGTGGACTCCAGAGAGGTCAGTACTGATTTTATTGGCACTGACATTTTGAATTAAAATGAGTTCTGGAAATGATCTGGCTAGTGGATTGAGACTGGTATGCTTGCTTCAGCTGACTCTGGTTCACAACACCAAGAAAATGCATACAGACACAGACTTGTATCTGGTTACTATGGTTACTGTGTTGTCTTTGTAGGTGGAGTCCCAGCCGGTGTATGAGGACAACCTGTACATGTACCTGTACTTTGTTTGTTTCATCATCTTTGGCTCATTCTTCACCCTCAACCTCTTTATTGGAGTCATCATTGATAACTTCAACCAGCAGAAAGCCAAGATAAGTTTCTCTTTCCAACATCTCCGTCCAGTCATGTCCAGCTTTCCCTCTCAGTCAGTTAACGTGTTGGTCTTTGTGTTTACTTCGGAGGAACAGATATTTTCATGACAGAAGAACAGAAGAAATATTACAATGCCATGAAGAAACTGGGCTCCAAGAAGCCTCAGAAACCTGTTCCCCGCCCCGAGGTCAGTTCAGCCACTTGCTGTCAGAGTTTTTCTATGAGCCTGGTTTTGACCTCTGCTTCTGCTTTTTCTGTGGGTCCAGAACAAGTTTCAGGGTCTTGTGTTTGACCTGGTAACCAAACAGTTCTTTGACATCTTCATCATGGTGCTGATCTGCCTTAACATGGTGACCATGATGGTGGAAACCGACGAGCAAAGTGCTGAGAAGGAAACCATCCTCTACTGGGTCAACCTGGTCTTTATCATCATCTTCACCACAGAGTGCAGTCTGAAGATCATCGCCCTTCGGCAGCACTACTTCGCTGTGGGCTGGAATGTCTTTGACTTCGTGGTGGTCATCCTCTCCATCGTAGGTGTGTCCGATCCTCCAACCAGAACCAGGCTTCTACAGTCTGAAGGAACAAGATGTAAAAGTTATTCTTTCTCTTCTCTCTCTTCCTTCCTTCCCTCCTACCCTCCTTCTTTGCCTTCCTTTCCTCAGGCCTTCTCCTTGCCGACATCATAGAGAAGTACTTTGTGTCGCCCACTCTTTTCCGTGTGATCCGATTGGCTCGCATTGGGCGGATACTTCGTCTCATTCGTGGAGCCAAGGGGATCCGAACGCTGCTGTTTGCTCTGATGATGTCTCTTCCCGCCCTCTTCAACATTGGCCTCCTCCTCTTCCTCATCATGTTTATCTTCTCCATCTTCGGCATGTCTAACTTTGCCTATGTGAAGAAGGAAGCTATGATTGATGATATGTTCAACTTTGAGGACTTTGGAAACAGCATGATCTGCCTGTTCATGATCACCACGTCCGCTGGATGGGATGGTCTGCTGAATCCCATCATGAACATGCCACCAGACTGTGACCCAGACTTTGAAAACCCCGGTTCATTGGTCAGGGGGAACTGCGGCAGCCCGGCCGTGGGCATCGTCTTCTTCACCTCCTACATCATCATGTCCTTTCTGGTGGTGGTCAACATGTACATCGCCATCATCCTGGAGAACTTTAATGTGGCCACAGAGGAGAGCAGCGACCCGCTGTGTGAGGATGACTTTGAAATGTTTTATGAAACTTGGGAGAAATTTGATCCTGATGCTTCACAGTTTATCCAGTACAGGTGAGTCCCACCTGCTGCTTCATTTCCTGTTAGCTGGAGCTTCCTGTGTAGTCCCAAATCTGATGTGAATGTGGTGTGTTTCACAGCGAGCTGTCGGACTTCTGTAACACTCTGCAGGATCCTCTGAGGATTCCTAAACCTAACATGGTTAAACTAATCCACATGGATCTGCCTCTGGTTCCAGGGGATAAGATCCACTGCCTTGACATCCTGCTGGCCCTCACTGCTGAGGTACGTCCACTGATCCATCATGTATTCTCTTCAGAAACTTTATCCCATTGCCTTGTGTTCTGGATTCTTTTGTTTCCAGGTTTTGGGTGATTCAGGAGCAATGGACACTCTAAAGGCCAGCATGGAGGAGAAGTTCATGGCTAACAACCCCTCCAAGGTTTTTTTTCATATTTCTTTCATCTTTACCAGAACATCATGAATAATTTCAAACCAGGGCTGGGATCTCTTAAAAATGATGGAACTAATTACAGCCTTGTAATTAATTAATCTTGATTAATCATGTTTTAATGAGATAACATTTGCCCCAAAAAGCAACATTTTTATTTAAACGTGTTTTAGTGTACTTAATGATGTCACTCTTCACAGGTGTCGTATGAACCAATCAGCAGCACGCTACGCAGGAAACAGGAAGAGGTGGCAGCGACGGTGATCCAGAGAGCCTACAGGAAGCACCTCCTGCAGCGAACAGTCAAAGTGGCGTCTTACAAGTACAGAGAGAAGACGGGGGGACGGCAGGACACGCTGTCTCCTCCAGAGACAGAAGGGCTTCTCTATAAACGAATCAGTCAGTTATACGGAGATGGAAAGACCGATCCTCCCACCCAAGTGGAGCTTCAGAGTGAGTTTGTCCTCCACGCTGCTCCTCCACTCGATGGCCTCACCTTTCTGCAGGATGAGAGCCTGAGGGAATCAACTGTGTGATGGCACACGAGTTGGCTTCCCAGAAGAGCGACAGCTCGCAGCAGAGACACCTTCAGACCCTGAGTCATGGAGGGTTCCCACGCCCATCCTGAACTCATGGATCTTCCTTCACACCTGAGAAGGTTTAATCACTGTGTGTTGATGTTGTGTAGATGCTAAGGTTTTCAGCTCTGTACCTTCTAACAGCTTCAGGTCTCACCTTGGATTATGATGTGAAAACTTGGACTTACTAACACTAGCTGGTACCTGCTGAGTGAGTCGGACTCCTCAACCTGAGCTGCTTTAGCTCCGCCTCCTGTTACCAGAAGTTCTGATCCAGACTCAGGAGCCATAATGTCAGCAAGAAGTTAAATCTAAATAGTTTTTTCAGTCAGAAGAACGAAGTTTTCTGGTCTGATGTGTTAAAAAAACAGTTTGTTTTCTGATTTATAATAATAAAAAATGCCAATCAGAAGGGCTTCATTGTTGACTGACAGGGGAGGCAGCCAATAAGAAGGCAGCATTTAAATAAATGAAGAAGATGAAGTCTAATGTGGATTTAACAAACCAACATACAAGCTCAACATAACCAGGTTATGTTCTGGTAATCTGCATTAACTAACCCAAATTATGGTTATCAACTCATCATCAGCCAGCAATAACTGGACAAGCAGCGACAAATCAATCAATAAGCTGATTCATTTTACTCATAAATCATTAAAGGAGTCATCAACTGCACGTTTCCAAGTAAGAACATGTGTCTGGTGTTGGACCAAAGTGTCCCTGAAAGTCTTTCTTTTGAAGACAGTGGAGTTTTTGTCCTCTGGGACCTTTGTTCACAGCAGAACCGGTGATTTCATTTGCTCCTGGGATTTCGTCATCACAGGAATAAGCCAGCCCCTCTTCTACGCCTACAATAACCTGCTCAGTCTGTCGTGGTAATCAGCAACAAGTTGTGTGAAGATGTGGAAACGACGCTCCCGTATCAACTGCTCGGTTGTCCATTGCCAAAACCAACATCAAAATGTTTTTAGTCTGTGTAGCGGACCAAACTACCAGGGACAAATGGATTAAATTAACTCTTGGTAGTAACGTACCTGCATCTCTGCCTGTCGCACTCTATGTTCACACTAAACATTTTGAGCCTGAATGTTTCAGTAATTTGGGACAATTTCAGGCAATGATGGCATCAACCCTGCGGTTGGAAAGAGGGGCAATTCCAGCTTTAAGCAGCTCCCCATCAATGCAATCGGTAAGTGTCACTACTGATACCAAGTCATGCTTTACTGCTGACACAGCTAACGCTAATGCTAACGATGGTGCTAACGCTAGTGCTAATGCTAGTGCTAACGCTAATGCTAACGCTAATGCTAACGCTAGTGCTAACGCTAATGCTAACGCTAACGCTAATGCTAACATTAATGCTAACGCTAATGCTAATGCTAGTGCTAACGCTAGTGCTAACGCTAATGCTAACACTAATGCTAACGCTAGTGCTAACGCTAATGTTTACCTCCCTGCAATGTACAAATGAACCTGTGTTTTCATTTGGTTGTAAACATATTTCTTCCACCATCTCACCATCTTTACTCTCTGGCTCGGAGTCTGGTTCAAACATAAAACAAACTGAATTCTGTCGGTCAGGTTCGCTCGCCATCACCAAGCTGTTGATGTTCTGGAGTCAGACACTGTGCATGCACTGGGCCAGCCCCCCGTCCGACTCTGGCCTCCCCGCAGCCAGTCAGCGAGTATCTCATTAACATTAGTCAAAAACTTGCATGAACTCTCACGAGATAAAGTTGAGCAAAGGGTCAGAACAAGCTCTATGTTTGATTTTCTTTGTTTAATAAGTTTTCAAAAAATATTTAAAGACACATAGAGGACAGTGGATACATGAAAAGATCAGGTGATGACACCTTTAAGGAATTATTTTCTGAGTGTGCGCGTGTTGTGAAATGAGTGTGTTTCACGTGTACTGTTGAGGAATGAGAGCTCAGACAGATGGACGGACGGATGATTGATGGATGGATGGATGGATGGATGGACGGACGGACAGACAGACAGACAGACAGTGGAAAAAACTTGCCTACGTCTAAAATAAAAAATGTAGGAGCCAAATTAGTCTAATGCTATATAAGACAGGAAATGATGTGTGTATGGATGTGTGTTAGGCTGGAAAGGAAAATCGGTTTTGATCGCTTTTCTGGGAACGCGCTGTTAATATGCAACATGGGATTTGTTTTATATTTTGCATTAAGAGGAAAAGAAAGAAAAATAAATCGGCTTTTAACTGCAAACGGAAGTCTGGAAAGTTTATTCACACCATCTACACCAGACAGAAGCGTGTCAGCCAAAATTCCCGATCTAAACATTCTAGTGGCTTTAAGCAAAAAATGATTTTTGTTTTGTAACCTTTAGCTCCAAGAAATTAGAGTCACACCAAGAAATAAAACCAGAGAGTCCCATGTTCTAGACTGAGAAGAGGCATCAGCGCAGTGTCATCTGACAACTTTACCAAGGAGCCATGTTCAGAAGTCCTTTTACATTCATTATGGTATAAAATAAAAAGAAGAGGCGATAAAACTGTCCAGCGCCAAACCTATAGATACAGTCTGACAGATTTTAACGAAGCCGCCTCGTCGCACGTACACACACACACACTCACACACACACACACACACACACACACACACACACACACACACACACACACACATACTCGCCTGTTCAGTTCCCCGGGGACAAACTCCCGCCAAACTCCGACAGTCATATTACAGCAGTAAACCACACAGGAATGCAGTCTGCCTCACGTAGCGACTTATTAAAGGTGCACACTTAATATTTTGCTAGGCTGATTGATTATATGGCGTTTGCTGGTTACTTACCGTCCTCTTCCTGTCACTGCTGTGGCTTTGGTCAAACCTAGAGGGCCTCTAGAGAGAGAGTGGCGCCATCTCCGTTCACTGCAATGGTTCAGTTTTTTAACAGCAATGGCGGCGTATGGAGCCCCTCAAAAGTTCCCGGAAGTTAGCAAAAGCTAAGCGACGGTCAATGTGTTTCAATGGAGCAGATTGTCGGAGCTGCACTTCTTCAAGGTAAGATGTTTTAATAGTCATATTTCCATATCAGCTGTGCATCGAAATCAACTTGACAGGAGTAATTAAATATGTTGACGGATTGTCCCCGTCTAGATTAATATATTTAGAGATTATAAACCGATAAAAGTTTATGCTAGCACACTGATAGCAACAGATGCCACAGGCTGATGAATGTAAATTCTGTTCGTCAATATAAATTGATCCAACGCCATTGATAGCGAGGTTAATGTGTAGGGAGAGCGATTGTAGTTACATTTTTATTTAATTTTAATGTATTTATAAGGCTGTGGAATTATGGACAAAGATATGAAGATGAATACACAGTATTAGATAGCACAATACTCTTAGTATATATGTTTACAATCTTTGCAACTATAAAACCTGTTAAATGTAACAAACATGTTAACCTTAAGAACTAAAATATACAAAATAAGTGGCTGGTTGTACTTGAATGCATTTGCTGCACTAGACAGCACTCAGCACTCTCCCAGTGTGCAGGATGAGAGCAGAGAAGCAGAGAGATGCTTAAGGGAAGTATATCAGTCTTCCCTCGTGCAGCATTGTCCTGAAGAACTTTCAGCAGTTCTGGGGTTGCCTGACGTTAACTGGGATACTGTTCTTCTTCACCTTCCTGGTTTGGCCACTTTTAAGTGTTTCCTGTCTTTTTTTTCTACATTCTGCAACCTCAACCATATAAATCTCCCTGTGATGTGTTCTCTGTGTTTAATTTAAAAATATTAAACTTCCCAATGATATGGTCTTTGAAAATGTGTAAATGCATTGTTTTAATATGATTACCGCACATATTTTTTTGTTTTCAGTCCCTGATGGTGGTCAAATGTATCCTGCTGACTTTGGCCATCCATATTTCCTTCTGTCCCTGTCTTTGGGGAAGCCATACATACGCACGCCTTTCTCTGAGCGATTGGAGCATCCCCATGCAGCACAGCATACCATGGTTAAGACTGTATTCAAGGATAGCAGAGAAAAGAAATAGCTAGACATGCTGATCTAGTCGAGTTTTATTGTAAAGGAATTCTTTTAGGTATTAAATGCATTTGGAAAACAAAGGGTGTCTGATTTATTATGTATATAAAGGGAGTAAGTCTTGGGATAGTTAACAAATAGTGATAGAAAGCCATGTATTTTCCATGAATTGAAATCAAAATTTTATTTATTTGCCATGGATTTTCTGTAAGAACACATTATATTGTGAGTCCAGACTTGTGTAGTTATCAGTCTGCCTCAGTCAAAATAAGTCTTAAGACTTAAAAGCAATTCACACAAGTAGATAGTAATAAGTAAGAATAGATAACCCATTTATTTGAAATGAATTGGGGATCTAAATTTTATTTATTGGATATAGATTTCCTGTAAGAACAGTTATCATTATGCTGTGAGCCTAGATTTATTGTGTAGTCACTTGGTGAATCATTGCCGTCACCTGTTGATATGCCTCAGTCTGAAAGATAAAGTTAAAAAAACAGAAAATATTACGATTTACATTGATGTTCATGTCATACAGGTTTAGTTAACTTAACATGATTCATATCAATGAACACAACTATAGAAATATTGCAAAGCAAAGCCTTCATTGATCATTATTTACTGATTATCGTAGTTTTCTTATTATTTTGTATTGGCCGCCAAGCACTTCCTGGAACTTTTGGAGGCTACATGGACCACGTGATCGGCAAGCGTTTTGAGCTTCCGGTGGCGCCGCTCTCTCTCTAGAGGCACTCTAGTCAAACCCGAGGCCATATCCAATCCACTGTTAAGAGGCCGACCTGGCCGACATCCGGAAGTGACGTCACGACCATGTGATCACTCCGGTTCGCGCCAAACATTTTTATTTTAAAAACCATTTATTACTTTGCTGTTTCTGATATTGTGATTAATAAGTATATTCAAAACGAATGTGTAGAATTTGTGTTATTTTTGTAATTATTTTATTTATGTGGAAACATAACAAGAACTGAACTAAAGTGATTTATTTGTAGAAATTAAGGATTATTGAGAAAAAGGGGAGGGGCTTAGAGCATTTAAAGGGAAGCCTGAGAAGAAGGGGGCATTCATATTAAGGGGTGAGCCATGGCAGTACTTGTTATGTTTCCTAAAGGAAACAGGGTTAATTACTAGAATCTAGTTTTGTTTTTTGTTTTTTTTGTTTGTTTTTTGTTTTTTGTTTTATTTATTTTTTTGTTTTGTCTTATCCGCTCAGACCCACACTCCAGCATAGTAGGTGGCAGTAATGCACCTGATTGGAAGGTGCCACCGGCCAAAAAACAAGAAGAAGAAGAAGAAGAAGAAGAAGGGGGCATTCATTGGAAGGATTGGTCGGAGACAGAAGGTTGGATTATTTTTGGCTGGTCTAGAGAGAGACAAAAGTCATATGTTTGTTATTTTTCTTTTTTCCATTCTTTTTGTAAATATGTAAATATAATTTGCACTGGAGTTTTTGGACATTTCTCGCACTGCTGAGCACAGTTTGGGAGCCACGAGCACAATAACTCCACCAAAAACTGACAAGCGACTTGCCTGTTTTATTGGTTGGCGAAGAACCCCGCCACACAGATGTTATTAACAAGAACTCTGTTTCCTCAGTCAAGACATCTAAAATCCAGAGGACCAGCTGGCGAGGCCGTCTAAGTTCATTTAAGAGCCTCCATCAGCAGATGTGGCTGCATTGTGTTAAAAGCAGGAAAAATCTGCAGATAAAAGTCTAGCTTGGTTTTTTTCTAAATGCTGGAATAGAGTCCAGGATAAAAAGTTTAGCATTCTCAGCTCTCTTTCCCATTATGCAAAATCCACTTTCTAAAGGTTTTCTAACATCACGTTTCAGTGTCTCACTTGTTTGCTCCACTTTCTTAGCAGATGTGTGATCAAACAGGTGAGTCTGAGATCTTTCCCTTTGTGACATCATGAAGGGAAATAACCACTCCCCCCGGTAGAGGATGCTGTCATTGACCCGCCCTCCCGCCTAGCTGAGCCTGCCCTCTGAAATCACCGAGCAGCCGCCAGTGAAAGCCAGATCCTCTCCCAGAGAGGGGCGTGGCCAGGCTCCACTCAGGAACATTTAAAGGTTCAGACTCAGAAACAGCCCATTCTCTGTAGAGCCACATCTGGAACGGCTGAGATGAAGGACCAAGGCTGAACTTGGTGAAATACACATTGAAAACAATGTAGTTGGACCTCTGACACTCATATGAAGTTGTTGAAAAAATGTAGAATATGGGACCTTTAATCTTGTTCCCAGAAATTACAGTAGAGGTCTTCCTGCCAACAGGGACATGATTCATATCCAGAGACGACTGAAAAATATAATGTAGGACAGGGCTCAGTTGGTCAGCATAGTATCTCAAAGTGCGCCCACAGACCTGGTCTGGGCCACAAGTCTTCCTAACGTTCACCTGTCTCATCAGGTCCCTGATACACTCCAGACCAATCACAGTAGATTCAGTGGACATGTTTTCTTTAAGAAAGGTCAGGAGCTTTCGTGTTTTCACATATTTGGTCTGAATCTCTTCCTTTGGCCAGCTTATTATTCCTGCAGGGTATCTGATGACCGGCGGGGCATAGCTGTTAATTGCCCGGACCTTGTTCTGGCCATTGAGCTGACTCCTTAGGACTTGCCTTACTCGTTGGAGGTATTTGGCTGTGGCTGCTTTTTTTGCGACCTGTTCGAGGTTGCCATTTGCTTGTGGGATTCCAAGGTACTTGTAGCTGTCCTCAATGTCTGCTATTCTGCCGTCTGGGAGTGAGACCCCTTCTGTATGGACTACCTTCCCTCTCTTTGTCACCATCCGCCCACACTTCTCAAGTCCGAATGACATTCCGATGTCATTGCTGTAGATCCTGGTTGTGTGGATCACTGAGTCAATGTCTCGCTCTTGGCGTACAGCTTGATGTCATCCATGTAGAGGAGGTGACTGATGGTGGACCCATTCCTGAGTCGGTATCCATGGTCAGTCTTGGTGATTATTTGGCTGAGGGGGTTCAGACCTATGCAGAACAGCACAGGGGACAGGGCATCTCCTTGGTATATGCCACATTTGATGGACACTTGTGCAATTGGCTTGGAGTTGGCCTCAAGGGTGGTTTTCCACTGCCGCATTGAGTTTGCAATGAAGACTCTTAGAGTCCTGTTGATGTTATACATCTCCAAGCATTCCATGATCCATGTGTGTGGCACTGAGTCATAGGCTTTCTTGTAATCAATCCAGGCAGTGCACAGATTGGTATTCCTGGTTCTGCAGTCCCGAGCGACTGTTCTATCTACCAGCTGCTGGTGTTTTGCTCCTCTGGTATTTTTACCAATGCCCTTCTGTGCTGTGCTCATGTAGTGATCCATGTGTCTACTTATCTTATCCGCCATGATGCCTGACATAAGCTTCCATGTGGTGGGGAGACAGGTTATTGGCCGATAGTTGGATGGAACTGTTCCCATCAGGGGATCCTTCTGGATCAGGATTGTCCGGCCTTCAGTTAGCCATTCAGTTTTTCATACCTGAGCCTCTTTGTTGAATGTCTGCCACTGTGATGGTTACTGGTTCTTGTTCAGGAAGGTTGCTGTGGTCTGCTCTTAGATCCAACAGCCACTGTGCATCGCTGTTGTGTGATGCCTCCTTCTCCCATATGCTTTTCCAGTATTCAGTCTCCAGCCTCCAGCCGTGTTGTTATTACCCTGCCACTGAGAGTACACTTTAGCTGGTTGTGTTGAGAACAGCCGGTTTATTCGCCTTGCTTCAATTCCTCACGTGTACCTCTTTAGGCAGGTGGCCAAACCTTGGAGTCGTTGTTTGGCAGTTTCTAGTACTTCAGGTATGGGCATCTGGCTGTACCTCCTGGGTACCTGTTTTTTCATTGCACCTTTCTGGAGCTCTGATAGTTGGTTCACTTCTCTCTGAGCTGCCTTGATTTTAGCCTCCAACCTCCTCTTCCATGGTGGATATGTATCATTATGGTTGCTCTTTGGTTGATAGCCAAGCACCTCAAGGATCACTGCTGCTGAGGTGTAGATCAGCTCATTGGTTTCAGTGATGGTCATTGTAGGAATCGTTCTCAAGGCTGCATTCACATCCTCCATAAGACTTTCCAATGGTGCTCCACTCAGCCTCTGTAATTGGCGTCAGGGTTGCCTGATGTTCATTTTTGCCATGATCTTATCTCTTAGGTCAGTCGCTGCCTTGTGCAGTGTGATTGTGCTTATTGGGGCTATATATATATATATATATATATATATATATATATATATATAATCTCGCATTAACGCAACGATTAATTAACGTTGTTAATTTCTTTAATTGTGCATTAAGTTTTTTTTTTTTTTTTTTTTTTTTTTTGGCGTCCATGTCCCTCTTCTCTGCTGCGTCTGATGAAAAAAGGGCAGAGCGGGTTTATTAACATGAAGAGAAGTTTTCTGTCTGGAACTTAAGAAAGAAGAAGAAGAACCGACGTTTCTCTTTATCTAAACCTGCAGATGGCAGAACATCATGATTTCTGGATGGGAAACTGCTCCCACAAGACAATGAGAAAATTTTTATTTATTTATTATTATTATTTTTAATAAATTTTTAATTTAGGCAAGACAGCAAAGACATGTTTTCTGACTTTTACAAACGTGCAGCATAAATCGGGTCTTCTTCTGCCTCTGGTTCGGTGAATCTTGGTCGTAGCGAGATAAAACTTCCAGCTGTGGAATCTGTGAGATGTGAGCTTTCAGTAGAGGAGTCGTTTGTTCGTGTTCATGCCGTGGGGTGGTCACGGGGAGACATCATCTGTGTTTACATGTGTACCTGGTATTTTAACTATTGTTGTCTTAACTGTGTTTGTTGGTGATAGAAATGGTTTTACTGAGCTGGTAGCTGAGATTCTGGACTTTCTGTGGATACCACACATGTTTATAGTTACATCTACAGACCTGAAGCTACACCCGGAAACCAGATGTTAACCCTTAACTCCCGGTAGCGGAGGCTGCAGGTGCAGAGGTGAAGCTAAACAGTCAAGCTAAGAATGAAAGTTTAGAGAATTTATATCCAGAAATGTGGATAATGAAGCAGTGAAGGTGCATGGATGGAAGTTATTGTGCATATAGTGAATATTTCTCTCTCCTCACCATCTAGAAGCTGTGAGATTCTCATCCTGCTTTCTGTCTGTTCACCTGATGCTGATATTCATCACATATTGTTCCTTCTGTGTTTAGAAGGAAGCAGCTTCACAGCTTTAAATCCATCCTGCTGACTTTTTACCTTTTAGTTAGTAAATCCTGAACATTTCATCCTTCTTTCTCATAAATATTTGGTTTTATATATGAAGAAACATTTTAACTGTTGCTGTTTAAAGAGAAAACTGCTGCTAAACCTGTTTATGTGTTTAGTGCAGGGGTCTGCAGCCTTTCCAATCCAAAGAGACATTTTTCCCTCAGCCAGCTAAATAAAACTCCTTTAGAGACGCAGATGTTACCAGACTTTTCAAAAAGGAAAAGTAATATTTATTTTTAATGAAGAGCCACCATAGGATGTTTGTTATTTTTAAAGAACCACATTTTTATTTCTGTTTTTAGGTTTTAAAATAAATAAAAACATAAAACCTTTATAAAAAGAGGATAAACAGACTTTATTCTAAGGGATGTAGATATTTGTGGAAAATGATGTAAAAAAAAAAAAAAAAACTCCATCGCTTCCAACCTAAAGACAAGAAAAATTAAAAAAATATTTCAGCCACGTATTTAGAGGCATTGTGGAAGGTCCAGAGCCGCAGGTTGGACACCCCTGATGTCGTGTTTGTAAACCAGAATTTACTGTATTTTCTTTATAAAGCTGTAGGCCTTGTTTTAAAGGAAAGAGACATTTTATGTGTAACAATGCGATTAATCACAATTAAACTTTTAATTGTTGCCAAGCACTAATATACATATGTGTTTGTGTGTATGTGTGTGTGTGTGTATGTGTGTGTGTGGTATGGATTATATGTTTAATATATACAATGTTCTGGAAACATAGAGACGTTGTGCAGACTGGTAGACCTGGCTGTTTTACAGTCATGATAAGGTAATGATCTGCTTGTGATTTAAACACGAGAGTTTCAGCTTCTGGAGGAACACCATGTTCTGCTCAGACCTGAACAGGTTCAGTTTGTGTCTCAGTTTCACCCACGGCTGAATAAATTCACACAGCCGTAATGTAACTGAGACCAACCGTTCGACAGACAATGAGTCTGTGAATAAATTCACATTTTTAAGGACAAAAACATCTGAGAGTTTCCACGTGTTTCCAGTTAATCTAACACAACCTTTCCGGGGTCTGTTCTTATTTTACTTGTTTTCAACCAACAAACAGAACTCAGTGATGTGTTTGCAGACTAAACTTCCTGATTAAACATAGAGCTTTAGAACTTTTCCTCCCTCCATTCTCTCCTGGCTTGCAGGTAGTAGACTGTTCGTAGATCGACAGCTTCATGGTGAGGCTGTTTTTTTTCCTTCATTATAATTATAGTGAAAATAAAATCTGCTGGTTATTACCTGACAAAATGGTCCAAAGTGAAGAAGACTGAAAAACTAAGCAGACCGCTCAGAGACTGGCTAAAACTTTACAGTATACAGTAGCCACATCCGAATATCCTTTATATCACTGTAACCAGTACAACAAAATTAGGATTGGTCAGTGTTTAAGCATCACAGACTATTTCCATTCTCACGTGGACACCACTGAGGGTCCGAAGGCCCTGCTGAATTAGAAGAAGAGGACTTTCATCCCAGGAGGCACTGCACTTTTAAAAGTAAGCTAAAGACTCAGTTGTTTAAGGAGCATTTTCACACTTAGCTTAACTCTTCTACTCAACAGAATGAGTTAGAAAGATTTGTCCAGCTCTTTGGCTCAACCATGTACTGAATAAGCTGTGTGCACTTACACCCAAGATGATATTGTTTGATGAATTTGTGATCTTGTATGTAAAAAAAATGACTTACAAAACATATAAAAATCTAAAAAAAAAAATAAAAAAAAACTGCCTCTAGCTCTACATGACAGCACCTGGTCCACCTGGTCCACCTGATCCTGGTCCACCTGGTCCACCTGGACTCCAGCAGTCTGATGACCACTTAATGATGACGTCCATCTTGTTGCTTGTGTTGTTCTTCCTCTCAAATGTAAGTCGCTTTGGATAAAAGCATCTGCTACATGACTGTAAAATAGAATAGAATAGAATAGAATAAAACAGAGAGTCCAATGGGAACTTCAATATAACATCAGGAGATGCAACACAGCCTACAGGCAGAAACCGGAGCAGCACTCTGGACTAGGGATGTACATGACTGCTCATCTAATCAACAAATCAATAAGTCGAAACAACAGACAAACTTGATGGGAATTTTAAAAGCTGACTTTTTGGATAAGAGTTGTGTGTTATTGTGAAAAGACGTGTTGTTAGCAGCACTGTTAAAAGAACAGTGTGGCCCCTTTAAGGTTGAGCTAGAGAAAGAAAGATGTACAGGCAGGTCTGATTCAGAAGTAGGGAGGGGAGGGGAGATGTCAGAGCAGAGAAAGTTACAGAGAAAAACCTACTGTTTAGCTGTGAATGTTTCACCACCAGCTTTAGAAATAAACACCACACAGCTCTGCTAGTTCCAGCAGAGTCCCGTGCCTGATTCACCACTGCTATGTAAAGTGAAGGGAACTAATACTGAAGCTAGCTGCTGCTAGCTGCTGGGCAAAGAGAAGGGAACTAACCCTGAAGCTAGCTGCTGCTAGCTGCTGGGCAAAGAGAAGGGAACTAACCCTGAAGCAAGCTGCTGCTAGCTGCTGGGCAAAGAGAAGGGAACTAACCCTGAAGCTAGCTGCTGCTAGCTGCTGGGTAATGAGAAGGGAGCTAACCGTGAGGCTAGCTGCTGCTAGCTGCTGAGTAGAGAGAAGGGAGCTAACCGAGAGGCTAGCTGCTGCTAGCTGCTGAGTAGAGAGAAGGGAGCTTACCCTGAAGCTAGCTGCTGGGTAAAGAGAAGGGAGCTAACCCTGAAGCTAGCTGCTGTTAGCTGCTGAGTAAAGTGAAGGGAGCTAACCCTAAAGCTAGCCACTGGATAAAGAGAAGAGAGCTAACCCTGAAGCTAGCTAAAGAGAAGGGAGCTAACCCTGAAGCTAGCTGCTGGGTAAAGAGAAGAGAGTTATCCCTGAGTTATTATGCCGTTTCACCAAGAGGAATCACTTCACCTCCGCCTCCCGAACTCGGTTTAGAGGTGGAAGTAGGAAAATGTAGCAGCTGTTGTAGTTTTCAGAGATAGTGGAGGCAACAGACCAAAGCAGCACAGTTACTAAACTCTCACAGAAATGTTGCTTCAGAAGCAAAAAGATGATGAAAACAATTGGTTTTGTTGTTGTTGAATGTTCCTATTGGAGTGGTGTTTAGTTCACCTGGCACAGCATTCACCCCAAAAACACAGCCAGGCCAGGTTTGATTCCGATGTTTACCTGACCCACTTTCTCATCTACCTGCTCTACAATACAGGACAGTAGAATCCACACAACTTTAAAAAATAAATGTAAAAACACTCCTGTATGGCACACACACAACATATTAAAAAACATTTCACGTGTATTTTACAATTTTCTTTTGGAGATAAAGTTTTTGTTTCTTTTTCGTTTCACTGTTGATGATATTATGATGACATCACAACTAACACCACGAAGACCACCCCAGACCCACCCTGGGGCGGCAGAGGAAGGCCCCAACCAGAGCTCTCAGTGGTCAAGGGGCACAGGTCCCAGTGCGCCAACATCACTAACCGGTTAATGATCCATGCGAACATTACGTCATTAACAGGTTAATAATCCACGCGAACATTACGTCATTAACCGGTTAATGAACCACGCAAACATTACGTCATTAATCTGTTAATGGACCACGCGAACATTACGTCATTAACCGGTTAATGAACCACGCAAACATTACGTCATTAATCTGTTAATGGACCACGCGAACATTACGTCATTAACCGGTTAATGATCCAGGCGAACATTACGTCGTTAACCGGTTAATAATCCACGCGAACATTACGTCATTAACCGGTTAATGATCCGCGCGAACATTACGTCATTAACCGGTTAATGATCCACGCGAACATTACGTCATTAACCGGTTAATGATCCACGCGAACATTACGTCATTAACCGGTTAATGATCCACGCGAACATTACGTCATTTACCGGTTAATGATCCACGCGAACATTACGTCATTAACCGGTTAATGACCCACGCGAACATTACGTCATTAACCGGTTCATGAACCACGCGAACATTGCGTCATTAACCGGTTAATGATCCACGCGAACATTACGTCATTAACCGGTTAATGATCCACACGAACATTACGTCATTAACCGGTTAATGATCCACGTGAACATTACGTCATTAACCGGTTAATGATCCGCGCGAAAATTACGTCATTAACCGGTTAATGATCCGTGCGAACATTACATCATTAACCGGTTAATGAACCGGGCGAACATTACGTCATTAACCGGTTAATGATCCACGCGAACATTAAGTCATTAACCGGTTAATGATCCACGCGAACATTACGTCATTAACCTGTTAATGATCCACGCGAACATTACGTCATTAACCGGTTAATGATCCACGCGAACATTACGTCATTAACCTGTTAATGATCCACGCGAACATTACGTCATTAACCTGTTAATGATCCACGAAACATTACGTCATTAACCGGTAAATGATCCACGCAAACATTACGTCATTAACCGGTTCATGAACCATGCGAACATTACGTCATTAACCGGTAAATGATCCGCGCGAACATTACGTCATTAACCGGTTAATGATCCACGCAAACATTACGTCATTAACCGGTTCATGAACCATGCGAACATTACGTCATTAACCGGTTAATGATCCACGCAAACATTACGTCATTAACCGGTTCATGAACCATGCGAACATTACGTCATTAACCGGTTAATGATCCACGCAAACATTACGTCATTAACCGGTTCATGAACCATGCGAACATTACGTCATTAACCGGTAAATGATCCGCGCGAACATTACGTCATTAACCGGTTAATGATCCACGCAAACATTACATCATTAACCGGTTCATGAACCATGCGAACATTACGTCATTAACCGGTAAATGATCCGCGCAAACATTACGTCATTAACCGGTTAATGATCCACGCAAACATTACGTCATTAACCGGTTCATGAACCATGCGAACATTACGTCATTAACCGGTACATGAACCACGCGAACATTACGTCATTAACCGGTTAATGATCCAAGCGAACATTACGTCATTAACCGGTTAATGAAACACGCGAACATTACGTCATTAACCGGTTAATGATCCAAGCGAACATTACGTCATTAACCGGTTAATGAACCATGCGAACATTACGTCATTAACCGGTACATGATCCACGCGAACATTACGTCATTAACCGGTTAATGATCCAAGCGAACATTACGTCATTAACCGGTTAATGAAACACGCGAACATTACGTCATTAATCTGTTAATGATCCACGCAAACATTACGTCATTAACCGGTTAATGATCCACGCGAACATTACGTCATTAATCTGTTAATGATCCACGCGAACATTACGTCATTAATCTGTTAATGATCCACGCGAACATTACGTCATTAACCGGTTAATGAACCACGCGAACATTACGTCATTAACCGGTTAATGATCCACGCGAACATTACGTCATCAACTGGTCAGATTTTCTCAGTGTGTGTTTTTTTTTATCACCATGGAGGATGAGACATTTATTTTAGGAATAGAGAATCACAAGATTCTCTGAATTTGTGATCTCACAGATCCAGCTAGTCGGACTGCACTTGCGGCTGCTCTGCACCTGATTCGCTCCTGGTGTCCATTGATGTGGCACGGAGGTCAGAACGAAACCGCAGAGCAGTCTGACTGTCCTTCTTATTACCAATATTAGCGGTGAATTGATAGAATTATCTTTTCAATCACGTAAATGAAACAATCAAAGAGTCAGCGGGTTTCATTCAAAATAACCCTAACCCTGATGGTGTTTTAGAGAGCAAAACTTTCCTAGTTCATCATTTAATTCAGTCAAATTAGGATCTGAAGATTTTCTCTGCCTTTGTTGCTTCGGAATCAGAGAAACCCTGCAGACAACACGTCAGAGTGCCTCCTCCGACTTATCATAACAGGATTTGGTGAGATACATACAAATATTCATGCATTATTTTTTAAAGAAATCATACGAACCATTATGAGAGCAGCCTCCTCTGAGATGACTTTACTGTGTTGTCATGGTGATGATAGAAAGTGAAAACATTTTTATTATAATGTTTTGTGTTTTCTTATTTTTGTTCTATCAGCTGAATCTGAAGTTGTGCTAATCTCTTATGATCAAGCTCTTCCACATGCTGCTGATTTCACTTTTTCAGCTAGATTTTAAATCACTTATTTTCTTCCAGGTACACTGAGAAAAACAGGAAACGATGCCACGCCGTGTTTCACGTGTCATGTGTGAGCGTTTCCACCTGAAGCACAATGGCGTGTTTTTAATGTTGCATTAATGTGATTGTGAGAGTGTTAATGTTAATTGGAAACACACTTGTTTGTTGGTTTCATGTTTCTGGAGATGAATTTAATCATGGCGTCCCCGGCTATAAAAGCACCTGACCAACCATCTCAGAGCTGAAAACTTCAGACGGAGATCCCATTTATCTGAAGCAGAACCTGAACTGATCCCAGACCAGCCATGAACAGAGGTAAGACTACTTTCTTTTCCTGTGTTTCACCTGTTTTAATTGGGATCATGGTTACTATGCTGAGGCAAGTACAACTTTATCTGGTCATCACATTTCATGTAGGAGACAAGTCAAAGTGCTTTACATAAAACATTAACAGCATCACAACGGCGGGCAGGAAGCAACAAGAGCATTAAAAACTTTAAAAGAAATAAAAGAAATTAAATTAAAACCAAAAGAAAAATCTAAAATAAACCAGATAAAAGCCAGAAATAAAGTTCCAGTGTGGGGAATTGACAGCTGTTCTGATAAAAGGCAGCAAATAGAAAAAGTTTTAACTCTGACGTAAAACTGTTGAGTCAGCAGACCTGCAGGTTTCTGGGAGTTTGTTCCACATGTGAGGAGCATAAAAGCTGAACGCTGCCTCTCCAAGTTTAGTTCTGACTCTGGGAACAGAAAGTAGACCTGACCCTGATGACCTGAGAGATCTGGTTGCTTCATAACCAACCAGAAGATCCTGAATGGATTCTGGTCCTAAACCATTCAGGTCTTTGTAAACTAACAGCAGGAAGCCAGTGTAAAGATCTGAGGACCGGAGTTCTAGGAACTATTTTCCTGGTCTTAGTGAGGACTGGAGTTCTAGGACCTACTTTCCTGGTCTCAGTGAGGAATGGGTCAGGGACAGCGTGTTACTGTCGGAGTAGTTTTGGTTTTGGGTGAACAGAAGTTCCACGTTCATTGGGACTATATTGTGCTGCTGAGGCGGAAGGATACGGATGAAACTGGAGAAGAAAATCAGTGTTTGAGTAGAAGAGCTGCCGTGCTCTGACCAGGTGCACACTAAGTGGGTCTGCTCCTTTTATCCTAGAGTTTTAAACTGGGCGATTAGCTGGATGACCCGCTCAGATCCCACAGCTTGTTCGGTGAGAACGCACGTTTTAACCACATGGTGGAACCATCCAATCAGAGTCTGTCTGCAGATAAACCTAGAAAATGTTCCATCCTGGGCCTTTATGTGTTCAGTAGAAACTTCACGTTAACATGATTCTTCCAGCTGCTCCAGGCAGAGAAGTTCTGCTCCAGTCCAGCTAACCGTCCTGATATGTCCAGAGTCCTCTGATGGAGACTGCTGGACGCTGCAGATACAGCCTGACAGAAACGGGACACGATGACGGCTTCATACTTCATGTTTATTACTTACTTACTAGGATCAATTTCTCTTTGAAACATCCAGGATTCTCCTGTTAGTAGTTTATTCAATCCAGGTTTCTGTTTCCTCCATCAGTCAGATCTAGGGCTGGGCGATATGGCCTAAAAATAAAATCTCAGATTTTTTATAACCAAATCCGATTTCCGATTTTAATCGATTTTTTTTCCTTTTACTTTACAAAACATAAATAAACTTATTAAAAACATTAATTTGTTTATATAGATGAATGCTAGCAAAAATAAAGCATATAATGTCATAGCTCTTCCACCATATAAACGACTTCATATCTTACATAGAAATATGCGACACAATGCATCCGTGATCTCTTTCCATCTGGATCCTTATCATACAGGATCCACTGCAGAAATAATTCCCCTGATGAAGGTTGTCTCTTAACTAGTGTTTGTGGGTTAAGTTGATTTCTGCATCTCATAGAGAGCAGCATTTCTCACTGCAGTTATACGCACAGCTAAATCCCAGGCGTGAGTGAAAGGTCACTTTACTGAAAATCTGTCAGACAAACACCGTTCTGGTGTGGAGGGAGGGCTATGTCTGCTGCTAACTAACTATGGAAAAAAATCCCGATTTTCAAAAAAATTAATCTCCAGAAATGGAAAATTCGATTTATCGATTTTATCGATTAATCGCCCTGCCCTAGTCAGATCTGATGTTGGGTTTTATCAGGAATAAATATGCAGATGGTGGAATTCTGTTCATTTCTTACCTGTGTGTTTTTCAGCCATCTTCCTACTGGCAGTGCTGTGTCAGGCCTTTTCCTGTCAGCCAATCACAGACAGCCAGCGTCTGTTCTCCATCGCGGTGAACCGAGTGCAACACCTCCACCTGCTGGCGCAGAGGCTCTTCTCCGGCTTTGTGAGTCAGCTCTGCAACACCTTTTATAGGACTACTTTATTCTTTCCTGACTTTTCTGTATCTTACTGTCCTTCCTTCCATCCTTCCATCCATCCATCCATCCATCCATCCATCCATCCATCCATCCATCCATTCATCCATCCATCCATCCATCAAACCATCATCCATCCATCCATCCATCAAACCATCATCCATCCATCCATCCATCCTTCCTTCCATCCATCCTTCCATCCTTCCATCCATCCTTCCTTCCATCCATCCTTCCTTCCATCCATCCTTCCATCCATCCATCCATCCATTCATCCATCCATTCATCCATCCATCCATCCATCAAACCATCATCCATCCATCCATCCATCCATCCATCCATTCATCCATCCGTCCATCCATCAAACCATCGTCCATCCATCCATTTTCTGCCACTTATCCGGAGTCGGGTCGCGGATGCAGCTGTCTAAGCAGGGAAACCCAGACTTCCCTCTCCCCGGCCACATTTACCAGCTCATCCGGAGGGATCCCAAGGCGTTCCCAGGCCAGCCGAGAGATGTAGTCTGTCCAGCGTGTCCTGGTTCTTCCCCGGGGCCTCTTTCCGGTGGGAGGTGCCGGAACACCTCACCAGGAAGGTGTCCAGGAAGCATCCTAACCAGATGCCCGAGCCACCTCATCTGGTTCCTCTGTATGTGGAGGAGCAGCGACTCTACTCTGATCCCCTCCCGGATCACCGAGCTTCTCACCCTATCTCTAAGGGAGAGTCCGGCCACCTTGCGGAGAAAACTCATTTCGGCCGCTTGTATTCATGATCTGGTTCTTTCGGTCACTACCCGCAGCTCATGATCATAGGTGAGGGTAGGAAAGTAGATCGACCGGTAAATCGAGAGCTTTGCCTTTTGGCTCAGCTCCTCCTTCACTACGACAGACCGATGCAGAGTCCGCATCACTGCAGATGCCACATCAGTCTGAAGTTGTGTTGTCTTCAGTAACTCCCATTCTCCTGGACGCTTTCTTTTTGATGTTTAGCTGCATTTTCAGGTTTCTGGTGATCCAGGGTTTGTTAGTGGGGAAGCATCTCACTGTTGTTGTTGGGACGATGCTGTCCACACAGAAGTTGATATAATCTGTCTCGCACTCAGTTATTGATGTCTTCATGTGGTTCACAGAGGACATTCCAGTCTGTGTCCTCAAAGCCACTCTCAGAGCATCTTCAGTTTCATCAGACCAGGTTTCACTAGTCTGGTGCTGCTGAACGATGGGCTTGTAGGTGGAGGTGAGAAGAACCAGACTATGGTCTGGTCTTCCTAAAGGAGGTGGGGCAGTGTAGCTGGATGCATTTTAGCGCTTACATGAAACAAGTCCAGTATCTTACTTCTCTTATGGGACAGCCGACAACCTGCTGGATGATGCTGATGTTGCAGAGACGGAGACGTTGAAGTCTCCAGAGATCGTAATGAACGCATTAGGATGCTGTGTTTATAGCCTAGCAACGACAGAGCTGATGACGTCACGGGCTTTTTGTAGCCTAGCAACGATAGAGCTGATGATGTCACAGGCTGTTTGTAGCCTAGCAACGACAGAGCTGATGACAGGCTGTGTCTGCATGTGTGATGTAAACCACTACTAGAATAACTGGTAAACTGGGTAAATAATGTGGAGGAAAACTGACGGCTAACAGGTCCATGTGCCTTATGCAGATCATCTTTACAGTGACGTGTCCAGGATGCATCAACGGTGGTTAAAAAGCACAAAGTTCCACCTCCCTTTCTACAGTCTCAAAGCTGAGTACAGACAAGTTGATGTGTTCATGCAGCCATGTCTCGGTGAAGCACATAATACTGCAGTCCCTGGATTCTTTCTGAGCCCTTGTTAACACCTCCAGCTTCACCATTTTGTTAGCTAGCGATCAGACATCACCCGCCAGGATGATTTAAAATCTGCCTCGCTCTGCCCTGCATCCTCTTTGCTTCTCCTTCAATTCCTTTGGGATTTGGTTTTATTTAACAGCTTATCTTGGTTTTGAAGAGCTTTATCATTTGATCCCACTGGTAAACAACTCTTCTGTTGCAATGCAAACTCTTTTTAATAAGCCTTGAAAGAGTCCAAAGTACACGGAGAAATCGCTTGTGCAGCACAGCATCTAAACCAGCTTGAAGAAATGGTGAAAACCAGTATGATCTGCCTGCAGACAAGTCTATTCATTTTTATTATTACTATTTCTAGCATATTTTCACTTTTTCTTTCTGCTTTACTGTGTTTAATGTTTTTTACTGTTTTAATGTTTTGCTGTTTGTTCCACTGTGTTTCACCCAGTTTTACTGTGTTTTTACTGTGTTTTGATGTGTGTTAGGAGAACTCTCTGCAGACAGAGGAGCAACGTCAACTCAACAAAATCTTCCTGCAGGATTTCTGCAACTCTGATTACATCATCAGTCCCATTGACAAGCATGAGACGCAACGCAGCTCTGTCAGTATACTACACAGTACTACACAGTACTACACATTACAGTACTTTCTCATAAAGGTGATGAACACTGATCAGGTTAATGTATCAGAAAACAAGTCGTCCATTGTTCTGTTGTCACGTTGCTGAACAAGAGAAGTTAGAAAGTAATATGTAGCTGTAGGTTAACCCGGTTAACCCTAACCCCAACCTTTAACCCCCGTTCACCTTAACCCATTAACCCATTAACCCTTAACCCCGTTCACCATAATCCATTAACCCTTAACTCATTCTAACTATTTTAACAGAGAAATACATGATTTCACAAAGTTAGTTTCAAGCACTGATTCTGCAGGATGTTTTATAGATGGACTGAACTGGTCAATTCAAGTCAGACTTTCATTATTTATCCTTCACAAACAACAGAACATGAAGATGATGGTGCAGATGGTGCTGATTCTATTCTATTCCATTCTATTCTATTCTATTCTATTCTACAGTCATTTAGCAGACACTTTTATCCAAAGTGACTTACGTTTGAGAGTAAAAACAACACAAGCATAAATTCAGACAAGATGGACGTCATCATTAAGTGGTAGTCAGACTTCTGGAGTCCAGTTGGTCCCAGGTGCTGTCATGTAGAGCTAGAGGCAGTGCATATGATTTTTTTTTTCTTTTGTCATTTGTTTAAATACAAGATCACTATTTCATCAAACAATATCATCTTGGGCATAAGTGCTCACAACTTATTCAGTACTTGGTTGAGCCATCAGCAACATGCTGATATTCACATTGAGACGTTTGTGTCATCAGGTGGGAAAGAAAGGAAAAGCTGAGTGTCATCTGCATAGCAGTGGTAGGAGAAACCATGAGAGCTAATGATGCACCGAGTGAGGAGGTGTATAGTGAAAAGAGAAGAGGGCCAAGCACCGAGCCCTGAGGCACCCCTGTTGTCAGCCCATGTGATCTGGACACGCCCCCTCACCAAGACACTTTGAATGATCTTCCTGTGAGGTAGGACGTAAACCACGAGAGGACAGATCCTGAGATGCCAAGCTCCGAGAGTGTGGAGAACAGTATATGATGGTTGACCGTGTCAAAGGCAGCAGACAGGTCCAGCAGTATAAGGACTGAGGATTGACCAGTGGATCTGGCAACACGTAGGGAATCAGTAACTGACAGGAGAGCAGTTTCAGTAGAGCGGCCTTGCCTATAGCCAGACTGATATGGATCAAACAGGTTGTTGTCTTGGAGAAACTGTGAGACCTGACTGAAGACGGCACACTCTAGTAGTTTAGACATGAATGGAAGCAGTGAGACCGGCCGGTAGTTTCCAACCTGGGCTGGGTTGAGTGTAGGTTTCTTCAGCAGCAGGTAACCCGAGCTTGCTTGAAGGCAGAAGGAAAGACAGCGGATTTAAGAGAGGAGGTGATAATATGGGTTACTGCAGGTTTGATTGTAGGTAAAATGCTCTGCAGGATGTCAGAGGGAACAGGATCAAGAGGACAGGTCGTGGGTTTAGAGTTAACTAGAAGTTTAGAGACTTGGTCCTCATGTAGAGAGCGGAAGGAGCAGAGTGAGGCACCAGTAGCTGGTTTGGTAAGGCTGAGTTGGTCCGGCTCAGTGAATTGGTTACTGGTGGTAGCGACCTTTTCAGTGAAGTAGGAAGCAAACATTTCTGCAGTCAGCACAGTGGGAGGCTGAGCAGGTGGTGGAGATAGAAGAGAGTTAAACACCATGAACAGTTGTCGTGTGTTGGGAGCATTGCGGATCTTGTTCTGATAAAAGGCTATCTTGGCCGCCTTTAGGCTGGATGTGAAAGTTTCAGGTTTTTGCTGGTACAAGTCAGTGTGTTCTTTTGATTTGCGCCACTTTCTTTCTGCAGCCCTGAGTCCGGCTCTGTGCTCCCTCAGAACCTCTGTGAGACATGGACTGGGAGGGTTTTGTCTGGCTGGTTTGGACACCAGAGGACAGAGTTTGTCCAGAGAGGAGGCGAGAGAGGAGCAGAGTGTTTCTGTAGCCTCATTAACAGACAGTAAGGAGAAGTGTGAGTGGGAAGGGAGGGTAGAGTAAACCTCATCAGACAGCTGTGTAGGTCTGAGGGATCTCAGGTTTCTGTGGTAGGACTCCATTTTAGGAGCTGCTTGATTGACATGAGGAAGGAAGACAGAGAATTTAACCAGGAAGTGGTCTGAGAGGTGCAGCGGGGTGACGGACAGGTCGGCTGTGGAGCAGTTTCTGGTCAGTACCAAGTCAAGAGTTTTACCAGCTTTGTGTGTTGAAGGAGTCTGAACCAGTTTGAGATTGAAAGAGTAGATGAGAGCCAGAAAGTCAGTCGCTGTGGTTTGTCAATGTGAATGTTCATGTCTCCCATGACAATTAGTGGTGTCAGAGAGATTTATCAATGAACTGATAAATTCTGTTTTGTTCCAGTTCCAGAGACAGAAGGTAACAGAGGATGTGGCCGACGTGCATGCCATTGGAAAGGAAGGGTTTTGTGGATTGTGGTGTCTATGGGTGACACTTCTTGGTCTGTACAATGTCTAGTCACGTTGGATAAAAGCATCTGCTAAATTACTGTAGAATAGAATAGAATAGAATAGAATAGAATGGACCATGCTTGACAGAGATGGTTTGAAGCACATTGTGCGTTGATTTAGTAGTGAGGACGTTCAAGCTCATGCCCTTGCTCGGTGGACTCATACAGGTAGACTCATAGAACTTAACCCGACGTGGGCTGACAGCGCACCATGTGTGGTAAAGTACCTGGAGCTGACACAGCTGATGTCACTTTGCTGGACTGAAACCGCCTGTATCTGCTTTACCTGAGCAGTACACAGTGGGTGTGACCCGCGTCACGGCCTCAACTGGTTGTAGAGAGAAGGTGCTAACGACAGAGCCCACAACAAACAATGTAAACAATAACCCGAAACCAAACAGAAACTCAAACAGTAACTCACCGAACTGACTGTACCAACCCTGACTGAAATCAGTGCTTGTTCATGATGGTGATGATGATGGTGAGGATGATGATGGTGATGATAATGATGATGATGGTAGTGATGATGATGATGATAATGATGGTGGTGATGATGATGATGGTGATGATAATGATGATGGTGATGATGATGATGTTGATGATAATGATGATGATGGTGATGATAATGATGATTTTGGTGATGATGATGGTGATAATGATGATGATGATGGTGGTGATGATGATGATGATGATATTGATGATGATGATGATGATGGTGATTGTGATGAAGATGATTGTGGTGATGATGATGGTGATGATAATGATGATGATGGTGGTGATGATGATGATTGTGGTGATGATGATGGTGATCATAATGATAATGATGATGATGATGTTGATGTTGATGATGGTAATGATGGTGATTATGATGATGATGATGATAATGATGATGATGGTAGTGATGATGATGATTATGATGATGGTGGTGATGGTGCTGATGATGGTGGTGATGATGATAATGATGATGATGGTAGTGATGATGAAGATCATGATGATGGTGGTGATGGTGGTGATGATGGTGATGATAATGATGGTGGTGGTGATGATGATAATGATGATGATGGTAGTGATGATGAAGATCATGATGGTGGTGGTGATGATGGTGATGATAATGATGATGATGGTGGTGATGACGATTGTGGTGGTGATGATGATGATGGTGGTGATGATGATCATAATGATGATGATGGTGGTGATGAAGATGATAGTGGTGATGATGGTGGTGATGATAATGATGATCATGGTGGTGATGATGATGGTTGTGGTGATGATGATTGTGGTGATGATGATGGTGATGATAATAATAATGATGATGATGATGATCATAATGATGATGATGGTGGTGATGAAGATGATAGTGGTGATGATGATGGTGGTGATGATGATGATGATGATGTTGATGTTGATGATGATAATGATGGTGATGATGATGGTGATGATGGTAATGATGATGATGGTAGTGATGATGATGATTATGATGATGGTGGTGATGGTGCTGATGATGATTGTGGTGATGATGATAATGATGATGATGGTAGTGATGATCAAGATCATGATGATGGTGGTGATGGTGATGATAATGATGTGGTGATGATGATGATAATGATGATGATGGTGATGATAATGATGATGGTGGTGATGATGATGAGGGTGATGATGGTGATGATGGTGATGATAATGATGATGATGGTGGTGGTGATGATGGTGATGATGATGATGATGATGGTGATGATAATGATGATGATGGTGGCGATGATGACGATGGTGGTGATGATGGTGATGATGATGATCATAATGATGATGATGGTGGTGATGAAGATGGTGATGATAATGATGATGGTGATGATGATGGTGATGATAATGATAATGATGATGATGATGATCATAATGATGATGATGGTGGTGATGAAGATGATAGTGATGATGATGATGGTGGTGATGATGATGATGATGATGTTGATGTTGATGATGATAATCATGGTGATGATGATGGTAGTGATGATGATGATTATGATGATGGTGGTGATGGTGCTGATGATGATGGTGGTGATGATGGTAATGATGATGATGGTAGTGATGATGAAGATCATGATGATGGTGGTGATGGTGATGATAATGATGTGGTGATGATGATGATAATGATGATGATGGTGATGATAATGATGATGGTGGTGATGATGATGAGGGTGATGATGGTGATGATGGTGATGATAATGATGATGATGGTGGTGGTGATGATGGTGATGATGATGGTGATGATAATGATAATGATGATGATGATGATCATAATGATGATGATGGTGGTGATGAAGATGATAGTGATGATGATGATGGTGGTGATGATGATGATGATGATGTTGATGTTGATGATGATAATCATGGTGATGATGATGGTAGTGATGATGATGATTATGATGATGGTGGTGATGGTGCTGATGATGATGGTGGTGATGATGGTAATGATGATGATGGTAGTGATGATGAAGATCATGATGATGGTGGTGATGTTGGTCATGATGGTGATGATAATGATGATGATGGTGGTGATGATGATGGTGGTGGTGATGATGGTGATGATGATGGTGATGATGATGATGATGATGGTGTTGATGATGATGGTGATGATGATGGTGATGATAATGATGATGATGGTGGTGGTGATGATGATGGTGATGATAATGATGATGATGGTGGTGATGATGATGGTGGTGATGATGGTGATGATAATGATGATGATGGTGGTGGTGATGATGATGATGGTGACAATGGTGATGATAATGATGATGATGGTGGTGATGATGGTGATGATAATGATGATGATGGTAGTGACGATGAAGATTATGATGATGGTGGTGATACTGATGAACCAGATGTTTGAGGTGGTGCGTCTTCTGATGACATCATTAAACAGTGAGAAGATGATTGATCAGGAAAAGGTCTGAGACCTTAATCACTGCATTGTCTGTGTCTAAACCCAGGAAATAATTCTGATGTTATATCACAGTTTAATATGGTGGATTTAAAACTCCTACCAGAAATAGTTTCAAATCTGAAACTAGCAACATGCACTCTGGATGATCCCACCCTACTTTTTACACCAGTTTTACCTCAGTAGAAACTGATCTCCTACTGATAGTTAACAGCTCGCCGGCATTGGGCTCTAAAGATGGCTTCCATTAAGCCCCTCCCCTAGACACCTCTATAATGAACACCTATAGACCGGTCTCTGACCTCTTTTATTTCCAGATTACTGAGAAAGGTGTATTTCACCAGCTTCATGACTTTTTAGATGAAAGTGGAAATCTGGATAGATTTCAGTCCGGCTTCTGTCCTGGTTCTGCTGGATCTCAGTGCTGCGCTTGATACTCTAGATTACAGAATCCTGCTGCACAGGCTGGAAAACTGGGTTGGACTTTCTGGAGCAGTCCTTAACTGGTTCAGGTCCTGTTTGGAAGGCCGGAGTTATTTAGTTACGATCGGCAGCTATGAATCCGAGCGAGTAGCCATGACTTGTGGAGTCCTTGGACCTCTCCTGTTCAACTTGTATCTGCCCCCTTTGGATCAAATATTACAGAACTTTAGCATTAATGATCAAAGTTATGCAGACGATACACAACTTTATGTCTCTGTCGCCAGATGACTCCAGTCCAATATACTTACTGTGTCAGTGTCTGGAGCAAATAAACACCTGGATGAGGGAGAATTTCCTACAATTAAATGAAGACAAAACTGAGATGATTCTGTTTGGTAGAAAGAGAAGAGGGTCAGCATTGGCAAACACCTGGAGACTCGGGATCTTAAAACCACGACCAAGTTGGTAACCTTGGAGTGTTGATAGATTCAGACCTGACTTTCAGCAGCCACATCAAAGCTTCACTAAGAAGCTTTTTACCAGCTCAGAAACATCAACAGAATTAAAAGTCTAGTCTCCCAGAAAGACCAAGAGAAACTCATCCATGCATTCATCTCCAGTGTACTGGATTACTGTACTGGTCTTTAGTCAAGACCAGAATCCAGACCAGAATCTAGACCAGAGTCCAGGCCAGAGTCCAGACCAGAGTTCAGACTAGAGTCCAGACTAAACCTGGAGCAGCCTGTAGCTGTTCTGCTGCAGTGGACATGAAACTTTAAATCCAGGTAAACGTTTCTGTTCTCATCGTCTCTGCAGGAAACCTACTGCTGACTTTTAGCTGATCTGCTTTTAACCAAAACTGTCGTTGAGCCTCTGTTGAAAAGTTTAGGTCTAGATCCCAAGATTTTTTTAAATTACCGGCTCATTTCTAAGTTCCCCTTTGTATCTAAGATTCTGGGAAACTGTGTTTTAGAAATACAACCTTTTTTAAATGAAAATGGTATTTTAGATCAGTTTCAATTAGGTTTCAGAGTGTTTCACAGCACTGTGGATGCACATTTAAAGGTTTTTATGGGACCTCTTTCTAATCAGTGATTCTGGGAATTCTGCCATTTTAGTGCTCTTAGACCTTACGGCTGCTTTTGATACAGTCGACCACACAATTCTTTAAACCACCTGAGAAACTCTGTGGGTGTCAGGGGTCGGCCTTGGAGTGGTTTGAGTTTTACTTGCTGGGTAGGTCTTTCTCCACCAGGCTGGGGCACTGCGTCTTCGTCTGCCCTGCTTCACTGTGGAGTGCCCCAGGGATCTGTCCTAGGTCGAGTCTTGTTTTTAAAAACATGGCATGGCCGATCACTTATATGCTGTTAACTGATAAATATATATGCTAATATCTGGGAACAGCCTTACCTGACTTTCTGAGTGATGTTAGGGCCTGGTTAGCAACAGATTTCTTAAAACTAAACAACAAAAAGACAGAAATGATCTTGCTTGGTAATGCTCTGATTGACCTGGAACTTTATGTGTCCCAAAGTCACCAGCCTTAGAGTCACCATAGACAACCATCTTAAACTTAACAAATAGATCAATGGTGTTTTTATCATCTTCATCTTTTATCTAAAGCTAAACCATTTCAATCTTTTAATCTTCTAGAGCAAGTTATGCAAGGTTTTATTTCAAGTCACCTTGACTCCTGTGATGCGCTTCATGCTAGCATCAGTCAGAAATCTGTCCCGGCTGCAGTTAGTCCAGAATGCTGCTGAGTGACTTTTAACAGGAGCCAGAAACATGATCACCCCGATGCTTGCGTCTTTCCTCCGGCTACCTGTTGGTTTAGGATTGATTTTAAGATTTTATTATTTGTTTTTAAGATTTTACATGGAATCATCCCACCATACATCACGGACCTCATCAAAAGTCATACTCCGGCGCAGACGTCGAGGTCCCAGGGCCAGGCTTTACTTGTGGTACCTGGGACGAGACTTAAAACTGGGGTTTGGGGCTTATTCTGGGGTCGGCCCCAGACTCTGAAACACCCTGCACCCCCCGTGGAGTGTTTTAAGTCTCATCTTAAGATGCACTTTTATTCTTGGCTTGTGTTATTTAATTTAATTTAATTTATTTATTTTTTATTGTGTGATTTTATTTAATTTTTTTGTGCGGCACTTTGGAAACATTTTGTCGTGAAATGTGCTATATAAATAAAGTGATTGATTTTAATGTAGTTTATGACTTTATTGTGATTGTTGCTGCTTTTACTGCTTCTGCAAGCTTTCTTTGCTCCACCTGTAATGCTGTTAATGTTTTATGTAAAGGACTTTGGATTGTCCTGTACATGAAATGTTATGTAGAAATAAAATGCCGTTCAGCTGTGGACATCCCTGGTCTCTGTCCTCTGGAGATAAATTTGATCTTGTTGTCTGTCCATTGACTGGTTGTAGGTTCTGAAGCTGCTGTCAATCTCCTATCGATTGGTGGAGTCCTGGGAGTTGCCCAGTCGTTTGCTGCCTGGAGGGTCAGGGATTCCACCAAAACTAGTTGAACTGAAGACAGGAATACTGCTGCTCATCAGGGTGAGAAAACACATAAATAACTCCTGCTCACATCCACATCACTTACTTACTGATCCACATGACCTTGCAGGCCAATCAGGATGCAGCAGAAATCTTCACAGATTCCTCGTCCCTGCAGCTGGCACCATTTGGAAATTATTATCAGAACGTGGGGGCCGACGAGTCATCGAGACAAAACTACGAACTGTTGGCCTGCTTTAAGAAGGACATGCACAAGGTAAGAACGAGGAGGGGACAATGTCATGATGATGATGATGATGGTGATGGTGATGATGACCACTATGTTTGCAGGTGGAGACTTACCTGACAGTTGCCAAATGTCGACTTTCTCCAGAGGCAAACTGCACTCTGTAGCCCGGCCTATGCGGCTCGAAGTGCCGCCCCCTCTTGGTGATGCGGTCTTTATTGATCCTCCATGTGCAATATTAGCAGATTTTCCTGACAAGTATTAGCATTAGCATTAGCATTAGCATAATCATAGCATCCGGTTTTTGTGTCAGTTCAGGTTGTAATGATGTCATCAGGTTTATGGTGTCACTGTGATGAAAGCTGTGAAAAGAATGTGATGTCACACTAGCAGCATGTGAAATAAAATGTGAACTAAAGTGCATGTGCATTCTTCTGTGTCAGTAAGTGATGGGAAGGGTGGTTTCTTTGGGCCCTGGGATGTTCGCTGTAGGTTAAAACCAGAGCAGATGATCAGAAATGGGAGCAGAAATTAACTAGAAACACTCAGAAACAGACCTCCACCAAGACATCATCATTTTTATTTCCATTGATTGTGGGTATCATAGAGTTAGAAGCTGTAATGAAGCCCATCTCTTTGTAGTAAAGAATGCTGGATCCAGACAGTGATCTGGATCACCCCCAAAATCCAGTCACTATTCCTTTATTCCATTTCTGACATTTTCTGAACATTTCATTGAAATCCGTCTAGAACACATATGTTTTCTTTTATTATTTGTTGCCTTTGGCACTGTCACTCCTTTCACTTTCCCCTCTTCTTCTCTCTGAGCCTTTCACGGTGTTCACGTGTAGGGGTAGGGTGTCCGAATTTCTTTTAGGACAGAGGGGTAAGGGGACATGGTAGGGCTATATACCTCTTCAAAGAATTTTTTAGAAGCACACTTCTAACAGCGACGTGTGAAAAATTTGGATGCAGGATGTGCACATTGTGATTCACTTTGCAGTATGATATAGCGCAGGACTACTCAATTCGGTCCTACGAGGGCCGCAATCCAGCAGGTTTTCCATGTATCCCTGCACCAACACACCTGAGTCAAATTAGGTGGCTCTAACAGCCAATCAGGTTCTACACAATGACTCATTAATTTGACTCAGGTGTGTTGGTGCAGGGATACATGGAAAACCTGCTGGATTGCGGCCCTCGTAGGACCGAATTGAGTAGCCCTGATATAGTGTGTCTGGAAAATGTTCACATCTCAATCAGAACAATTTAACTAGTTTTTTCTGCAGGACATTTGGGTTTTCCCCACCCCCAAACCTAACGCATTAATAGCCTTATCATATCTGCACACTGATAATAAAGTGAGCGTATTACATGTGTATCACATTCAGTAGAATGCAAAGTCACAAAGTTATACATACATACATACGCAAGATTACCAAGTTTTTGTGTACAGCTTAAACTTAATTATTAGGTTGTGTAGCTAGGCTAAACTTCAAAAACTTGTTTGCATTATGTTCTTTAAAAGAAAGCAAGTGTAAATGGTCTATTTTTATATGGCGCTTTCCTGTACTTGGAATGATACCCAAAGTGCTTCACATTCACCCATTCACAAATGTAAGGCACTCAACCACGACCCATCAGGAGCAATTTGGGGTTCGGTGTCTTGCTCAGGGACACCTCGACATGAGCTCAACAGGGCAACGATTGAACCGGCAACCCTCACACTACATGACTACCACTCTACCCACTGAGCCCCGCTGCTTACTTGAGGTGCACGGCAACACAAAAAACAGCCACAGAGAAAAAGACAGTTTGCCCACACACAATGAATTTTAATTGCACACAATATTATTAGGGTGGCAGAATTCATGAATCTCAATGCCCCAAAGCTATTATCAAAAACATATAGACTATTATCCAAACCAGAAGACTCAATCTGTCTTCCAACTTCAAAATGGGAGGGTGACTTATCCAGTAACTTTAATAAAGATAAATGGTTACAAATATGTTTAAACACCTTTAAAATGACTAAAAATTCAAATATGCAACTAATACAATTCAAAATTCTGCATAGAACTCATTATACAGGACAAAGGATGTTCAGGATGGGTCTGTCACAATCAAACATCTGCACACACTGCAATGAAAACACACCTGACAACTATCTCCATGCCTTGTGGTCCTGCACACCTGTCCGCAGGTTCTGGCTTCAGGTATGTGTGGACATGTCAACATGGTTTAAATGTAATATTCCTACAATCCCCGCACTATGTCTACTAGGTGACTTGGGTGACATTAATATGGTAATTAACTCTGCACACATGATACACACAGCATTATGCATCGCAAAGAAAACTATCCTTGTGAACTGGAAAAACAAAAATAATCTGTGTATTCAGCAGTTTAGGAATCTCTTAGTTGACCACATCAGTAGTGAGACAATGTCTGCCTCCTTAAAGAACTATTTAGCTGAATCTCATTCCCTCTGGTCCCCTGTGCTTAGCTCCATCACTTAGTGTAGGTGGAGGACTGTGACCTCGTTGCTATGGGGGTTTGGGAAATGGCCGGGAGTGACTGGTGGTTGCAGGTTCTTTGTTGTTGCCCGTGGTGCAGGACCGGGCTGCTCTGTGATGGGGGTTGCTCTGGGTCTGGCCCTGTCGGGGGCTGTGGGGGCCAGCGGTTGGAGTCGCCTCATGGCGGGGGGTGAGACCACTGGTGACACCTGGATTGGTGGGCGTCGGTCCTGGGCCGGGCGGCCGGGCTATTCCAGGGCGGGCTGGGCTGGGCTGCCCAGGGGTGGTCCTCCTCCCTCCGGGGTGGTGGGGTCCGTATGTGCCGGTGGTCTGGGCCTGCCCGGATGTGCTGCCGTGGTGTGGGTTGGTGCATGCCCTGGTGTCTGGTTGACACCCTGGGACCCAGGGTATGGCCCGGGGGCAAGGGGGGTGTAGGGGTTTGAAGGAGGGCTGAGTGGGAATCGGGGGGTTATAGGGGGAGGTGCTGGGGTGTAAGACAGGGATGCCTGTATGTTGTGTGTGTGTGTCTATACTTTGGATGATGTTTGTGTGGATGTGGAGGTATGTTTGTGTGTGTGTGTATGCATGTGCTAGGATGAGTGGGGGTGTGTCTGGGGAGTGAGAGTGGGAGGGTTGGATGCTGTGTGAGTGTTTATATTGTGTGGGTGGGGGTGAGAGGGCATATATGAGTTAGGATGAGCGGGAGTGTGCAAGGAAATAGGCGTGTGCATGTGTTTCTGTGTGTGGTTGGGGCGGGGTTAAGTGCACTTGTGGGGGGGGGGGGGGCCTGGGCCTTGGGTCTGCCGCTGTCCCCATCCTCTCATTCCTCGTTAGGGGTGTGGGAGGGTGGGTACTTTCTAGGGTTGGTGGCAGCTCACTGGCTGTAGTCCCTGAATGGCCCGGTTGTGGGGGGCGGCCTTTTCTGGCCTGTCTTGCCCTGGGGGGCCTCCTGGGCAGCGGGGGTGCCTAATGCCACTAGAGGCTCATCATCCAGAGGGAAGTTTGCTTCGTACATCATCGGACCCCTCTTACTTCCCGCTCTCTCTGTCTCACACACACACACACGTAGGGAGTTGGGAGGCGTGGAGCCAAGCGGGGTGGAGCGGAGGAGACCATTCAGTGGTCTCCTTGGATGCACCC
>NC_055683.1:41536943-41539443 GCF_017639745.1 Melanotaenia boesemani | reverse complement strand
CTGAAGGAGATCTCTGGATTTGGACAGAGTGGTGCCAGAGGGACAGCTGATGGAGACCAGCGCTGGGCCAATGATTTAAATCTGTTTTTTAACAGATTTGATTCAAACCCCACTCTCCCTGCCCCCCCTCCCCCCTCTTCACACATCCCCAGTCCAGCGTCTACCATCACCTTCCCCCGACCACCTTCATCTTCACCTCCACTTTCACCTACCCCCCATCTCCACTCCACACCAATGGACTCGACCACCAGCCCCCCACTGCCCTCCACCTCCCCCCTCTCCTTTACATCGGCCCAGGTGAGGAGAGAACTGAGGCGGCTGAAGAACAGGAAAGCTGCAGGACCCGACGGCATCAGCCCCAGGCTGCTCAGGACCTGTGCAGACCAGCTCTGTGAGGTGCTCAGGTACATCTTTAACCTGAGCCTCAGCCTGGAGAAGGTCCCTGTCCTGTGGAAGACCTCCTGTGTGGTTCCGGTTCCTAAGATATCACACGCGAAGGAACCGAACCATTACAGACCCGTCGCCTTGACCTCACACCTGATGAAGACCATGGAGAGGCTCATCCTCGGTCACCTCCGCTCCGTGGTGTGCACCGCGATGGACCCGCTGCAGTTTGCCTACAGGCCAAACATCGGGGTGGATGATGCTGTCATCTACCTACTGCACAGGGCGCTGGCTCACCTGGAGACCGCTGGGAGCGTCGTGAGAGTCATGTTTTTTGACTTCTCCAGTGCGTTTAACACCATCCAGCCGGTGCTGCTGCGGGGGAAGCTGGAAGGAGCTGGTGTGGATGGAAAGCTAGCCGCGTGGACCATCGACTACCTCACCAACCGGCCACAGTACGTGCGTCTGCAGAACTGTGTGTCTGAGGTGGTAGTCTGCAGCACGGGGGCCCCTCAGGGAACAGTGCTCTCACCGTTCCTCTTCACCCTTTACACCTCGGACTTCACCTATAACACCAGCAGCTGTCATCTCCAGAAGTTCTCTGACGACTCAGCCATTGTGGGCTGTGTGTCTGAGGGGAACGAGCTGGAGTACCGGTCAGTCATCAGGGACTTTGTGGACTGGTGTGAGCGCAACCACCTGTGCTTAAACACCAGTAAGACCATGGAGATGGTGATTGACTTCCGGAGAAGGACACTACCCCACACACCGGTGAACATCCAGGGGAAGGAGATTGACCGGGTGGACAGTTTCAAGTACCTGGGTGTTCACCTCAACAATAAACTGGACTGGTCACACCACACAGACGCCCTGTACAAGAAGGGCCAGAGTCGCCTCCACCTCCTGAGGAGACTGAGGTCCTTTGGAGTATGCAGGCCTCTGCTAAGGACATTTTATGACTCTGTGGTAGCCTCTGCTGTCCTCTACGCCGTTGTCTGCTGGGGAGCGAGCAGCACCGACCGGGACAGGAAGAGACTGAACAAGCTGGTCAGGAGGGCCAGCTCTGTCCTGGGCTGCCCGCTGGACTCTGTGGAGGAGGTGGGTGAGAGGAGGATGTTGGCCAAGCTCACATCCATCATGGACAACACCTCTCACCCACTGCACCAGACTGTGGGGGGGCTGAGCAGCTCCTTCAGCAGCAGACTGAGACACCCTCAGTGTAGGAGGGAGCGCTACCGCAGGTCCTTCATCCCCACTGCTGTCAGACTGTACAACTTGTCTGTATAGTCATATTACTGTGTAATATTTATTTATATTTTACTGTGCAATACCCCCCATTATCAATGTCATCATATTCTTCATATCCCACCATCACCATGTAAATATGTATATAGTCTGTGAGGTTGTTGTTATATTTTATTTTATTTTATGTATGGATGTAGTGTGTGTGTGTGTATGTATATATATATATATATATATATATATATATATATATATATATATATATATATAATGTATGTGTGTATGTATGTATGTATGTATGTGTGTATGTATGTATATATATGTATGTATATATATATATATATATATCTTTATATTATAACGGTACATATTTTTGCTTTTCTTAGACTTGTAAATAATTTCTATTGCACTTTCTTGCTGTGATGCATGTTCACCTTATTTTGCCTCTCTGTACTTTATTCTATAACAAGAGCTGCTGTAACAAGTGAATTTCTCCACTGTGAGATAATAAAGTCTAATCTAATCTAATCTAATCTAATGTATGTATGTATGTATGTGTGTATGAATGTATGTGTGTATGAATGTATGTATGTGTGTATGTATGTATGTGTGTATGTATGTATGTATGTATGTATGTATGAATGTATGTGTGTATGTATGTATGTATGTATGTATGTATGTATGTATGTATGTATGTATGTATGTATGAATGTATGTATGTATGTATGAATTGTTGAAACCGGTGACGAATATTTACCCTATTGTCAGTTCTTTGACCGACCTTTCAGGCTCACGCCCTGTTGTTTCCTCTCTTGGATCTTTAACGACCGGTGAGACTCCAGTCGCGAAGTGATGGGCGAACCTTTCCACCTCG
>NC_055683.1:41526943-41531943 GCF_017639745.1 Melanotaenia boesemani | reverse complement strand
GTATATGTGAAGCGCTTTGGATAAAACCGCTATATAAGTACAGACTATTTACCATAAGCGCCATGCCAGGTGTTTGTCTCTACATTTCAACTCACCTGTTGGAACTCAGCACCCAGCTTTGCTGACTCACCTGGCTGTTTGTGTCACGATGTGGATCGCAAAGCTTTCTATTTGGTTTGCTCTTATCTGGACATTTCTCTGACGCTCTGCCAGCATCCCATTGCAGGCTTATTCTGATATACAGCCACTGAGCTTCACTGGCTCTGCTGGTGCCTGCCTGAACCTCCACCACCAGTGCTCCATCATCACTCGGACATTGCCTTTTCTACTCGCCGTAGATACATCCATCATGGGTCCTGCAGGAATTTCTCTCAACTCCAAATCAATAAAATCCTTCTGGTCCACTAACCGTCGTCCTCACAGAAACCCTGGCCAGCCTGTTGATCGCCAATCATTAGCCAGTGTAGCCCAGTTGGCTAACGCTGCTGTCAAACATGCTAACACCACCATCAGCTTTGTTCAGCTAAACATCCGCTCACTCATGAGCAAAGGTCATCTCATCTAGAATCTCCTCACAGACGTAGGTTTAATTTTCTTTGCTTGACTGAAACATGGCAACAGCCCAATGACTGTTCTCAGCTAAATGAATCTACTCCTCTGGGTTTACATCTGTCATCCCCGTGACAACGGCCGGGGTGGAGGTCTCGCAATGATCTATCGCGAGAAATGAAAGTCCTGCCAGTATCTGTCCCCACTGTCAGTTCATTTGAATGTACTGTATCCAAACTACCTGGACCCACCCCGACAGTTTACTCTGTCAAGGAATGAGGAGCCTGGTTCTGAAGTGAAGAATGATTACAAGTTTATTGAGCACCAGAATTAAAATACAAAGAATAGACAGAATAGGAAGAATACAAAGAATAGAATTGCAATTCGAGAGACTGTTCAGAGGTCTGACAGCACAGAGATCTGAAGAGAATCTGATAAGAAACGTACATGGAGCATCTTTTAAGCAGAATGATCACGTAACAGCACATCATATATCTCGTAAGATAAAAACAAAGAGACTGTTCCTCACACAGGATTAGACACTTATTGAGCACATAAACAACACCAGTGACATTAAGGCAGGATGCCCTGCTGGGTCATCCTGAGGCGCCTGGCTGGTATCAGATAAGTCACACTCAGTATTAAACTTAATTACCAAGAACTTAAACAAGCTGTTTACCCTGAGAGGGATCAGCAGACACAATATAGTAAAGGGAATAATATGAAATTTCCACAACACGCCAAAGCTGATAAACTCCATGTAACCGATCATTTCCTCCTATCATTTAATGTCACACCCTGTCTGTCTGCAATGACGTCACCACGTCTCATCACATATCACAATAGGAAGGACATCCATGTAGATGCTCTCTGCTTCAGTGCTAAAAATCTTGCGCTTTCAGATGATCTTTCCAACCGGGAGGACTTTGTAGCTCATTACAACAACAAAATACTGTTTTCACTACTAAATAAGATTCTCCAGCCACCCAACTGCCACATGTAACTCCATAATGCTGTTTTTCACAAAGAAAATCCACAACATTCACCAGCAACTACATTTAAATTTAACACCTCCTGCCATCCCTGAACCTCTGCCAGCCTTTCTCTAGTTTTCAACTTCCCAGTGCTTCTGAAATCTCTGACCTCCAAGCTCACCATCAGTTACCTCGATCCCCTCCCCACACCCTTGATCAAATCTAGCCTTTTCTCACTGCTTCCCCTCATAAGCCTCATTATTTACTCGTCACTCACCTCCGGTGTTGTTCCATCATCATTCAAAACTGCATCCGTGACTCCTTTACTCAAAAAGACTGGTACAGAGAGGAGAATGCTGTAACGCGAGACTCGGTGAGACTTGGCAGGATCAACATGGCACGTTACTGAAAACAAACAAAACACCCCAAGCTAACAGAGAGAAAAATAAAATAAATAATACATATATATATATATATATATATATATAAAAGGTTCGATATTCCAAACCACACCAACCCGGTCACTCTGGATCACAGCGAAGAAGACATTACCAGCCCGACGGATTTCATAGAAGAAAGCTTCCAGCGGATCGTGATGGGGAAGTCCAACGCTGTGATAACGACCTCCAAAAGGGTTCGCCTGGCGGATCCCTCGAAGCGACCAGTCCAGTTTCTCCAACTGGCAGCGATACGACCGATATCTTAATCTCCATGGACGGGAAGCTATCCAGTCTCGATGCCTGACTCTCCCTGCTGGAAGTTCTTCATCGTGAGTTTCAGTCTTTAAAGGAAAGTTTGGAATAAAGCCAAAAGCAGGTGGAAGCTCTTACTATGGAGAACAAGGCCCTCAGAGACTCGGTGGAAAGCCTTACCGAAGGAGTAAGCCGACTATCAGAGGAAAATAAAAAAATGAAAGATTTAGTCCTACAGGCTCGTCGCATGAGAGATAACTTAGTTATTTCAGGGATCCCTGAGCAGGTGGAGGAAGATACAGAGGCAGCTGTTAAAACATTTATCAGAACCAACCGGAAACTTCCAGAGGAAAAGGTAAAATCTCCTTTCATAAAGTTCACCACATAGAGAAGAAAAAACTGGAGGGTAGATCCAGGCCGATAGAAGCTAAATTCGTTCTCCACAAAGAAAAGGAGGAGGTGAAGCGTTGCGGCAGACAGCTTCGTGGGACCGACCTTAGCATGGTCACCTTCCTTTCCTTCTATCTTCAGATGTAAAACTTTCCCCAGTTTCTGTCTGATGTTGAAGGACCAGATTAAACCAAAGACATGGTGGTTTGAATTTAATAAGACGTATTTGAGTGTAAAACTGGGATGGAGGTGCTGGTTGGTGTTCGAATTAAAACCCTTTTTGATTATTTTTGTGTTTTGTGCCCAGTATGTTAAAGTAGGTTAACGTGGAAAAAATAATCAGATGATGAGGTTGAGCTGAAAAAGTGATACCAAACATAAATATGGGAACCATTTTTCTACGTGGTATAAAGGCCAACAGTGTGTGAGCTCTGAGGGACATCAGGGATATGAACTGGTGATAAACCCCTTTTACAGCATTAGCTGCCACAACTCTAAATAATATTTTAATCTGGAAGGAACCTGCCTCAGTCTGGAGTCCGATGGACCCGTTCAGGTCAGGAGCCTCATTTATCAAACTGTGTGTAGCAAAGCAAACTACAGGCGTCGTCTGTGGCACAAAAAGCAAATGCTGCACCACAACTTCTAGATTTATAACCGCGCGCGCACGTCCTCCAGCTGTTTCTGTTTATAAACCAGAATCAACTCTAACGCGGGTGCAGGTGAGGGAGCGCCTTGCCCCGCCCACATGGAGGCTATAAAAGGTCAGGTGGACGCCTGTAATACATATTCATCACTTCACTTCCGTGACGGCTCGGGAGGAAAAAGAGGGAAGAAGTGGAATTCTTCAGGGTGTCAGACAGAGATCCTGATGGACCACATTGGAAAAGGTGGACAATACTGGTGTCAGAGGGGATGAATAGTGGCAGCAGGTGGTAGAGCATCCGTCTGCCATGCGGAAGATCGAAGTTCGATTCCCACAGGGGTAAAACAGCAACACCTTCCAGTTGGGGCCTTCAGCCTTGAGAGAGGAGAGTGTATTCCTGTAGGAACTCTGCAGCTGCGATGAGAACGTACAGGAAAACATTAATCTAACGGTCCTGGACTATTTCTCTGATCCTTTCTTTAACTACATGTGTGCGTGTTCATCATGGCCACCTGGTGTATTTTCTGTTTGAAGCATTGTTTTTTACATCTTCAGAAATAATTGATACCTGTTCACCCTCTGCAAGGCAAATTTATTTATATAGCACATTTCATGTACAAGACAATTCAAAGTGCTTTACATAATAAAAACATTAGTGGAAGGTGTAGCAAGGTATATATAAAATAAAATAAAAATAAATTAAAAATACAAGTCCATTAGAAAAAACAAAGATTAAAAAAGTTAAAAGATAAAATTGATTACATAAAAACAGCAAGGAAAAGCTCAGATAAAGAAATAAAGTTAAGATTTCATAGTGAAAGAACCAGCTGCAGATCTGGACCCCTAGTAAGAACTAAAGCAGCAGAGAACAGGTCGGCCTTCAACCTGGATTTAAATAAACTGAGTGTTTCAGCTGGTCTGAGGCTCCTCCAGTGGGATGTCATGTTCTGGCCACAGTTCTTTAACCAGCGTCTTGGCTTCCTCAAAGGAATCAAAAGGGTTTCTATTTGTAGTTACTTCATCTTTAGTCACGAACTTCAGGTTGTTTCTCAGCTGATCGACATCAAACTTCAGAACCTACAGGAGAACAGACCAGACCGTCAGCTTTACAGAACAACCAGAAATGTGCTCTCATTGCTGCCTGGATGAGAACAACTAGCTAACTGATTACTTTACAACTAAAACTGTACATTAAGACCCTGTTTACACCACAACGCTGCGTTCAGGCCCCTCGTTTCCATGGTAACAGAGTTTTGGGTGGATTAAACCTCAAAGATTTGACAACTGGCAACGTCTTTTACGTCATGTTGTACTTGTGCCCTCAGACCCTGGTTAACCTGCACAGCTACAACACTGGCGGGCCTGCATGTCGTGTTTTTTAGTCAGCAAGTCCACACAAAGCAAAACCACGCAACACTTCTGTTGATGTGTTTCCGGTCTTACGAGAATGTGACGCACACCTGAGTGCATCGTTTCACCGCCCACTAGAAGCCTGGCATGCATGTAACGAGCTCAGATCAGTGCTGGCTGGTCCAAGCAACCTTTAAACTTGTTACTCTGCGTTGTATGTGGGAATAAGAGGAGGGACGGCTGGCTTGTTGTTCAGGCTGCTGTTTATTCTGAACAAACAAAAGGATGCTGCTCAGACACGGTGGACTCTCACACGTGGGTTCACTTGCAGCAGACTATAACAAGAAGCCTCTTTAGCGTGGGGGGTTCACTAGCTTAGATCACTGGCATTTCACCAAC
>NC_055683.1:41491943-41521943 GCF_017639745.1 Melanotaenia boesemani | reverse complement strand
CCCTTCCATCCATCCATCCATCCATCATCCATCCATCCTTCCATCCATTCATCCATTCATCCTTCCATCCGTACATCCATCCATACTTCCATCCTTCCATCCGTACATCCATCCATACTTCCATCCTTCCATCCATCCATCCTTCCATCCATGCATCCTTACTTCCATCCATCCATCCATCCATCCTTCCATCCATGCATCCTTACTTCCATCCATCCATCCATCCATCCGTACATCCATCCTTACTTCCATCCTTCCATCCTTCCATCCATGCATCTTTACTTCCATCCATCCATTCATTCATCCTTCCTTCCGTCCATCCATCCATCCATCCATTCATCCATCTATCATCCATCCATCCATCCGTCTATCCATCCATTAAACCTTCCATCCATTGATCCATCCATCGATCCATCCATCCTTCGTTCCATCCATCCATCCATCCATCCTTTCCTCCATCCATCCATTCATCCATCCATCCATCCATCCTTCCATCCATCGTCCATCCATCCTTACTCCCTTCCATCCATCCATCCATCCATCCATCCTTCCATCCATCCATCCATCCATTCATCCTTACTCCCATCCATCCATCGTCCATCCATCCATCCATCCGTTCCATCCATCCATCCATTCTTCCATCCATCCATCCATCGTCCGTCCATCCATCCATCCATCATCCATCCATCCATCCATCCATCCTTCCATCAATCCTTCCATCCATCCGTACATCCATCCTTCCATCCGTCCATCCATCCATCCATCCGTACATCCATCCATACTTCCATCCATCCTTACTTCCATCCATCCATCCATCCATCCTTACTTCCATTCATCCATCCATTCATCCTTACTTCCATCCATCCATCTATCCGTACATCCATCCTTCCATCCATCCATCCTTCCATCCATCCACCCTTCCATCCAACGTCCATCCATCCATCCATCCTTACTCCCTTCCATCCATCCATCCATCCATCCATCCATTCATCCATCCATCCATCCTTCCATCCATCCATCCATTCATCCATCCATCCATCCTTACTCCCTTCCATCCATCCATCCATCCATCCATCCATCCATTAATCCATCCTTACTCCCTAGATAGATGGATGGATGGATGGATGGATGGATGGATGGATGGATGGATGGATGGATGGATGGATGGATAGGTAGATAGATAGATACCTGTGAGTCTCAGACATGGCTTCAGGCCTCCAGATGAACTGTCCATCTCTAAAGACACAGATGGCATTGGGGTCATCAGTCAGTAAGGGATACTCAGCATAAAGCTCCTGATTGGCTGGACCATGGACCAGCACTACATGCATCACTTCCTGTTTGTACAGGACAGTCTCATAAACACGCAGGATGGGCTCAGAACCAGAGCAGACCTGAGAAAACAGAAAACAAAATATTTAGTTCTTATGTTGTCAGACACTTAGTTTTATCAGAAGCCTCCCTGACATGTCTCGACGCTAGTCTTCCATCTTCATCCGAGGTGTCACTGGAAACTTTGCAACGTGTACACATCCATCCATCCATCCAGCAGTTCATGTTCTCATCCTACCAGCAGGTCGATGCCGCCCCCTGCTGGTGACCGGCTGCTGGAGGATGTTGCTCCAGGTGTGGGAAAGCAGGAAAGACCCTTCCTCCTGGTCCATGGCTGTGTGGGTTTACTTTCTGATTTCTGATTTCCAACACCTGGAGAATATATATATATGTGTGTGTGTGTGTGTGTGTGTGTGTGTGTGTGTGTGTGTGTGTGTGTGTTGTGAAAGTTACAGAATAAGAAACACTGACCTTCAGTGCAGTTTAAATTTTTCTTTTTTTCTCTTTCTACATTTTTAAAATGAGGAAATGATTTTTTTCCTGTAGGAAATGTTTTCATTCTTTTTTCATTGATTTAATGTTGTTTTATAGGCATAACTAGCTAACTAGTTTTCAATAAACGCTAAACCAGGCCGGCCTCGACGCACGGCCCGCTGTGTGTTTGTCTTCCCTGCACCGGAAGAAATCTGTCTATCCTCTTTTTCCAAAAGTCTTGTTTTTCTTTCTTTTAAAACCTAAAAACAGAAATAAAAATATGGGTCAAATTTTTTATAGTTGATGTTTATCAAAAATTATAAGCTGTCTTTTTTTAACAGTTCCATCTCGCTATGACCAAGATTTACCGAACCAGAGGCAAAAGAAGGTAAAGTAAAAATACTTCATACATGCTGCTGGGCACACACTGGGTGGGGTCATGTTCTGTTTCCTGTTAGCCTTCATGGTGTTATAAATAAACGTGGCTTGTTACACGGACAGAGAAGCTCTTTGTTACAGCACACATAAAGCTGAGATGTTTGATATGTATGATTAGCACTAATGCTGGCTTAGAAAACAGAAAAGTATAAATAAATAAATCCTAAGTTTTTCTATTGCTTGATATTTCATGAACACATTTATGGTACCTCAAGATTCAAAAGGGGATTTTTTATAGGGGTGCATCATGGTTAAACAATAGTATTTATTTATTAATCTACTATTTATTAGTAATCTTTGTGCTGAACTGTAGTAAATGTTTTATTTTAAAGAGGTTTTTTAGTCATTATTGTAATCAACCCCAGCATCAGCTCAGCTGTCCAGCCCTTCTCAGTCTGACTCGGGGTATTCTTGTTTTGTGAGGACCTGAGTCCGGTCTTACCTGCTGCTTGTAGGCCTGCAGAACCTCCTTTAGAGGGAAGGTGAAGCGGTACGCGCCCAGCCTGGATGTCTCTGTGAAGACCGGGGAGGTAGTAAACTTCTTCAGAAAGCTCTCCTGCTCCTCGGTCCGGTCTGGATAAGTCTGGTCCAGGAGCCTCTTCTCAGCAGATTCCACCTCCTCTGGTCCAACCTTTAGACTCCACCACACCAGAGACTTTCCTCTTGGGTTTCTGAACCCTTCATCCCTCCTGATTCCACGTAAGCCCGTCTGATCGGTGTCGTGTTTCAGAAAAGACACATGAAACTCTGCTCTAGGAGAATTTGGGATGTTCTCTTTGAAGAGGTATTGGTTTCTTAAACCAAAACGTTCAGCTTCCAGTTTCAGGTCGACCAGTTTTAGGTGCCGACCTTTAACAAAATGCTCCTCGAATCCTCTCTCATTAATCCGTCTTTCCATGGTCAGCTGGGTGTATGTAAATCAATAAGACTAAGTTAAAGTCCTCACAGTTCGAGCTTTGTATCTGAAACAGAAAGACGTCTGACTTCTGGTCACAAGGTACTAAATGCAACCATATCCTCTTTTCTGAAGCATGAGTAATCTTAAAGCTCCTCCTCTCTGAAAGAAAAGAGCCAATGGGGTCCACAGACGTAGTGACAGGGTTTTAATGATTAGAGGTTAACGATTAACCAGCGTTTAGTCAGTGCCAGCAGCAGGATGTGTTGTCAGAGAGAACAGATGATAATTTCAGGTTTACCTGGATTTATTTAGCTCAGCAGTGCTCTCAGTTGATGATTGGGCATCTGTAGAAAAAAGTAGCTCAGCTGATGGTCCAGCTTGATGAACAGCTGTTTTATGAGACAAGATAAATGTGATGTAAGGAGGTGTTGTGGAAATTTCATATTATTCCCTTTATTATATTGTGTTCTACTGATCACTCTCAGGGTAAACAGAATGTTTAAGTTCTTGGTAATTGAGTTTAATACTGAGTAGCCTGTTGATAACGTAAAAGTTTATGCATTTCCTTAGAACAGTTCGCTCTGACCTGTGTGACTTATCTGATACCAGCCAGATACCTTCAGGATGACCCAGCAGGGCATCCTGCCTTAATGTCACTGGGGTTGTTTATGTGGGTCAATAAAATGCAAAAGCTCATTAGGTTTGCTGAAGTGTCTAATCCTGTGTGAGGAACAGACAATCTCTTTGTTTTTAATTCACAAGATATATGATGTGCTGTAACGTGATCATTCTGCTTAAAAGATGCTGCCTGTGTGTTTCTTATCAGATTCTCTTCAGATCTCTGTGCTGTCAGACCTCTGAACAGTCTCTCGAATTGCAATTCTATTCTTTGTATTTTCATTCTGTGTTCAATAAACTTGTAATTGCTTTTCACTTGTTGAAACCGCTGACGAATATTTACCCTATTGTCAGTTCTTTGACCGACCTTTCAGGCTCACGTCCTGTTGTTTCCTCTCTTGGATCTTTAACGACCGGTGAGACTCCAGTCGCGAAGTGATGGGCGAACCTTTCCACCTCGATTCTTTTGGCGCGAGAATAAGCAATTTTACCCCTTTAGAATTCCTGATTATTATCGTCTGCTCATGCGGAGGTAGGCCTGAGAAGTTATTCTGGTAGATAAGCCAGCCTTTGGGTCTAGGAGTATGAAGCTACCGTACTATTGTCCTAACAGGATAACTACCTGGTATCGAAATAATAATCTAGCGAATTCTTATGTCTCTCCGGGTGTTGGGGAATCTGGGGCTCACCTGCTCGTTGTGTTGTCCTCTCCTCTCCTCAGTGGATGTGGGCAAATATAAGAGAAATAAGTTTGGTTGGGAAGTTAACCGAAGTTAACTATAACCCTTTTATTCAAGTTTTCTTTTATTGGTAAAATACAGAAAAAATAAAAACAAAGAAAAAATAATAAAATTCCCTTTTAGGGCTTCCCTTTCAGTGAGGGCTAAAAAGCAGAATATAAGAAATAAGCATAAAGTAAAAGTTTCAGCTTTCGCGGTCTACATCTTCTCTAATAATGATTCAATCTCCCTTGGTAAGAAGGGGAAAAATCTATCCCAGCAAAGGGATGAAGGTCCAAAAATCTCTGCAGATTCTCCGCCGCAGCTCCTCAAAATCTCCGTAAAATCTGAGTCTCTTCAAAATATCACCAGTGTATATACATAACTTAAAAACCATCCCATCTGGTACCTTCCCACTAACAGAAAAACACCCAAAACCAACCCACTCAGTAATTTTCCATTGACAGAAAACAACTCAGAACCAACCCACTTAGTATTTTTCCATCAGCGGAAAAAGCATATGTGGGCATCTGCAAAGTGGTCCCTCCTTCTGGGTTGCATCAGAGCTGAAGGAAAAGAAGACACTTTTCCCTGCCCTGTTATCTATCTATCCTCACAGTTTTACACAAAGGCTGCTTGGTAATATTTTCTGAGTTTGCTGGGAAATTCCGCTCTGCTTCGGAGCGAGCAGATAAGGAGTAACTCCCTTCTTAGTCTCCCAGATCTTCTGGGCCTCTCTGCTACTTCTTCAGCAGTGTAAAAACTCTGTTTCTTATTTGTACCTTATTTGTGAATGCACTCTCTGTAAGCTGCAGAATAATAACAACTAAGCTGTAGCTCTTATTAATCAAAAACCAAAACCTAATGAACATCACTAAATCTAAGGATAATAATGTAAATAAGCAAGCAAACAGGAATATATGAAATGTGAATAGGTAGTGCATAACACATAGAAAAACATAACTGAGTATTAATCAGGCAGTCCATAAACTCAGTCTTTTGATTAAAAACATCATCTCACATCATGTGTGTCATAACAGTCATAGATTCAAACTTTAATAAAACTTCTCTCCCTCCTTCACTCACTGAGAGCAGAAAGCGGGGGTTTCCAGCAGGTGTTATCTGTCGAGATAAGGGCCTCTGCTCCCTGTCCGTTGCCTTAGCAACGGCTCTCTGGCCTAGAGCAGTGTTCACGCCACCATTGAAGAGCTCGGCCTTCACACACTTCAGAACCAGACTCCTTATCCTTGACAGAGTAACTTTTTTTGCCTCTACAGAGGAAAGGAGTTAAATGCACCATAAGGAAGGCCGAGCTGGATCCTCACTCCACCCCAGCAACTACCCTTAGCAAGAAGAAGTGGCAGGCACCCTGAAAAGGACCAAACCCAACATTTTGACTGACAGGGTCATGAAAATCCCATCATAAATATTTTTACCTGTCCTTGTTTTGGCTCAAACAAGGACGGATGCTGCGATCTGACACTGATGTTCCTTCAGCTTGAAGTTCACCTTTAATCTCTTTAGAAGTTTTTCTGGGCTCTTTTGTTACCGTTCGTATTATCCGTCTCTTTGATTTGTCATCAGTTTTCGTCCAGGGAAGTTGGCTACAGTCCCATGGATCTTACATTTCTGAATAATATGAGCAGCTGTAGTCACAGGAACATCCAGCTGCTTGGAGATGGTCTTATAGACAGGAGGAGGACAACAGCGACCAGGAGGACCGAGAGAGGACAGACAGGAGAAGCAGCAGTGTGCATCATGTGGAGAGAATTATAGGACTTCACAGTGAAAAACAGGAATAAGTACACTATTTTGCAAGGAACTATACCCACATCACTTTGTTATTCAGCCCCAGATGGACTCAGTCCACTAGACAAAATGGTGAAAGTGTGAATCATCCCAACCCACAAAGAACTGCAAATTTAAATAAATCTGTGAATTGTGTTTAACAATATGTTTGTTTCATTATTACAATATTTTAGCATTTTTAAGGTTTTACCACAGAAGAGAAACATGGAGCCAATTGTCAACAGTGATTTTAATACCATGACAGATACAAAATCTAAAACAAGAAAAATAAGACAAGAACATTATCATTCCTCTCCTCTACCCACCTCATCCTTTAATTTCTTTTCCTCTAGGTCTCCTCTCACCTTCCTCTCCTTTCATCTTCTCTCCTCTCCCTCGCTCCTCTTTCCTACTCCCCTCGCTTATAATCTCCTCTTTCTCTCCTCAACTCAGTTTAGATTTGCCTTTGCTGATTTGCTGCTTCTGTCCCCTGCTGACGCTTGCTGCTTCACTCTCCTCCTCTGCTTGCATTTTTCTGCCAATATTCTTATTTTTCTACTCAAGAAACTTATGAGCAACAGATCCTGGATACTTATTAATCACCAGGACTGTATTTTGTGGTAGATTTGGTTGAATACTACTATTTTTGAAGACTCTTACAATCTTCACATCACGTCAGCGTGGCCCACAAATAGCAGAAGCCTTATCTACAGTTACTCAGGAGCTAAAGCTAACTAGCAGCAAGATGCCTCCCTTCTCCACAGACAACTATCACAAACGTCTACAGAGGATCAACATGCTGAAAACAATGGGAGGACGAGTAACAGGCAGAGCCCAGTTTGCTGAGATAAGCAACGCGACCAGCTGGCCTGGATTTACGGTGTTGGTGTTCTAATGAATCTGTGTCTTTGGATTGGTGGCTAGTATTGTATAGTTAGGCTGTAGGCTTGTATTTGTCTTGGATTATTTAAGTTGATAGAGTCAGAGTTTTTTGTTGTGATACCCGTAGTTAATTGTGCATAAACCTCAAGCCCTTTTGGCTTTGCTTTCTGTTGTTGTTACATTTCGTTTTGCTTACGATAAGAGTTTCAATTAGTCAGTGTTAAAACTAGTATATGCTGGGCTAGATACTCCCGTTACACGTAATTTCTTTTTAGTTTATTGGAGCTGCCGCCTCACAGTTATTAGCTTAGTAAGCCAGTTTATTTTCACCTGTAATGGATAACTTTGCTTTCGGTTTCAACTGGCTGGTTTTGGTTTAAGAGTGGTTTTGTTTTGTTCATTTGTTTGAGCAGCTTCGTTAACCCCAGCATTTGTTAATTGCCACCAGCAGACTTTGTGCTTCCTGTTCCGTTTTCAACAATAAACGTCCTTTCCTTTTAATACCTGGCCAACGTTTCTTTTGTTACGCCCTTCCTCATACCCCTGACCCTGGGTCGTAACAAAGTGGGGGCTCGTCCGGGAGTGTTTTTGTATTTCCCGTGGTATCTGGCGTTGTTGTGGTAGGGTAGTGTGTTTATTGTTCAATTCGGAGTAGGACATGGCTGCGACCTTTAACTTGGAGCAGTTTCTTAAGGCTCCTTCCGGCGCTGCTCTTGAGTGTTGCCGCAAAGCTGATCTCATGCAGATTGCGGATCATTTCTCTCTGTTGGTCCCGAAACAGTCCACCAAGCAGCAGATTAAGGACCTACTGGTGCAGCGGTTGGAAGCTTGTGAGGAAATGTCGGTGCCTGTTGAAGCCGCAGCTGTGTGTGAGGGCGCTCTGGCTAGGGGCGACCCAAGTAGTGGGGAGGTGTAACCTCTCCCTCAGACTCCCAGTCCTGCGACTGCTGAGATGGGATCTGGAGCGAAGCAACGGGTAAGAACTCCTGTTACGCTTCCCAGATATGATCCCCCTTCTCCGACCCCGACCAGCCCGGAGGCCAGTGGCAAGGCCCTGCTGAAGTTGCGTCTGGCTCAGTTAGAGTATGAGGCCCGTGAGAAGGCCGAAGCTCGCCAAGCTTAAATGGAGTTTGAGTTACGGCGACTGGAAATAGAAGCCGACAAAATTGTTAGGCTCCGACGACTTGAGCTGGAGGCTCAAGTCCAGGCACCGCCCACACACCCTCCTGCTGCATCAGCAGCTTCGTCAGTCTCTTTGACTGCTTTTGATGTGAGTAAATGTATTTCCTTGGTGCCTGCTTTCAGGGAAGCAGAAGTTGATTCATATTTTTCTGCATTTGAGAGAATTGCTGGCGCATTGAATTGGCCCCGAGAGGTTTGACCATTGTTATTGCAATGTAAATTGACTGGAAAAGCCCAAGAAGTTGTTGCTGCTCTCTCCTTAAAGGACAGCTTGAATTATGACACCGTGAAGGCCGCTGTTCTTCAGGCGTATGAACTTGTCCCTGAAGCTTACAGGCAGAAGTTTAGACAGCAGAGAAAGACTGCTGACCAGACTCATGATGAGTTCGTTTGTGAAAAAAGTCTTTTGTTTGATAAATGGTGTGCTGCGTCTAAAATCACAGACTTTGAGTCCTTACGAGAACTGGTTCTTCTTGAGGAGTTTAAAAATCGTTTACCTGAAGGGTTAGTGATATACCTGAATGAGCAGAAAGCGGCCACACTTTCCTCTGCCGCATTGCTAGCGGATGAGTATGTGCTGACGCACAGAAGGTCACAGCATGTGGAAAAATTTCCCACTCGCCAGTTTGAACATAAGAGCGCAAATGAAATACACACTTACTCTGTGAGAAAAACTCCTAATGTGAAAGAACCTGAGGTGCGGGAATGTTTTTATTGTCACAACCCTGGTCACCTCATTTCTGATTGTTTGTCTTTGAAAAGGAGAAACCAGAACAGACCCAGTCCACCTAAAGGTGTTGGATTCGTCCGGACACAGACCCACTGCAGAGACGTGAAAGCAGATAAGTCCAAGAATATTGATTCGTGTTTTGCACCGTTTATATTTAATGGTTCAGTCTCTTTAACAGGGAACACTAGAGATGAAGTCCCAGTCCGCATCCTGAGGGATACCGGAGGCGCCCAGACCCTCATATTAGCTGACGCGCTACCCTTTTCCCCAACCTCCTCATGCGGATACAATGTGGTAATCAGAGGAATAGAGATGGGATATGTCCCCAGACCAGTTCATCACGTGCACATTAAATCTGACCTAGTGAATGGAGTTTTCCCTGTGGCTGTGTGCCCAGAATTACCAATGAACGGGATTACATTGCTAATGGGAAATGATGTAGCTGGAGGACACGTAGTCCCAAACTTGGAGATTTTAGACACGCCTACAGCCGCTTTCTCCTCGACCCCTTCGGAAATAGAGACGAAACTGTATCCAGCTTGCGTGCTAACTCGTGCACAAGCTCACAAGTTTAGCGATGTTGATCTGTCGGACACTGCGTTTGCGCGCGTGATTACTGAAGAGACCCCCGGTAGTAAAGTTGCTGCAGAAACCCTTCCTCTGCATCAAGAGGATGATTCCTCCAAGGATCCTAGTTCTGACTCGTTACCTGTCACAAGTGCCCAGCTGTTGGAGGCTCAACAAGCTGATCCGACCCTGCGGAAATGTTTTGATAAAGTAAATGTCAACAGCACCATTAAGAATCCTCAGCACGCATACGTCATAGAAAACGGGATTCTAATGCGTAAGTGGTCCCCATCTGATTTAGGGGAGGATGAGTGGAGCGTGGTAAAACAGATTGTCATTCCACAACAGTTCAGGCAAAAGGTAATTTCGTTGGCTCATGAAAGTAAGTGGTCTGGACACTTAGGAATAAAGAAGACATCCCAGCTGCTGTTGAAGCATTTCTTTTGGCCCGGCATGACACAAGATGTGTCCCGTTTTTGTCGTAGCTGTCATATATGTCAAGTAGTGGGAAAACCAAACCAGGTTATACCTCCGGCGCCGTTATCGCCAATACCGGTGGTTGATCAGCCTTTTGATAAGGTTATAATAGATTGCGTTGGTCCCCTGCCCCGAACAAAAAATGGTCATCAGTTTATTCTGACCATAATGTGCGCAAGCACTCAATTTCCTGAAGCTGTCCCCCTCCGCAAAATCACCGCTAAAGCAGTGATCAAAGTGTTGACACAATTCTTTTCTGTATTCGGGCTACCAAAGGTTATTCAAACTGACCAGGGTACGAACTTTCAGTCCCGTTTATTTCAAAATGTGTTTCGGATGTTAGATGTCGAACATGTCACTTCAAGCGCTTATCACCCCCAGAGTCAAGGCGCCTTAGAAAGGTGGCACCAGACTTTAAAGTCGATGCTGCGTAAATATTGTTTAGAAAATAAGAAGTCATGGGACGAGGGTTTGCCATTTGTTCTGTTTGCCGCTCGCGAAGCCACACAAGAGTCCTTAGGATTCAGCCCGGCGGAGCTCGTGTTGGGACACACGCCGCGGGGCCCCCTCTGCGCTCTGAAGGAAAGATTCCTGCTGCCCACTGATCCGAAGAATCGAAATGTTAAAGAGTATGTTAAACACTTTCATTCAAGACTACAGCACGCAAACGACATGGCCCGAAAATTCCTGGCCGCCACCCAAAACAAAATGAAAACCCATTATGACCGTTCCGCTGTAAAAAGAGAAATTCAAATTGGAGACCAGGTCCTCATACTGTTACCCACGGTGGGATCCGCCCTGTCCACAAAGTATGAAGGACCATTTGATGTTCTAGATCGAAAAGGGGAACATAATTACGTCCTTAGCACTCCAAACCGGCACCGAAAATCCCGTCTTTGTCACGTCAACATGCTTAAGCTATATCATCCCCGCGATCTTGCCCCAGAAACACATATTTCTGCTGCACTGGTACCAGAGTTTGAATCTCCAGATAGTAAGGATGAAGAAGATGGTCTTAGATCCTCGAAAAGAGCTTGTTTAGCGGCACGGCTTTCAAACTCCGAGATGCTGAAGGAGTTACCAGAAACACTTGAACACTTATCTTCCGAACAGAAAGATGATTTACTGAATCTAGTTAACGAATACTCATGTTTGTTTGGGGACGTCCCCACGAAAACCACTGTGTTGACGCATGATATAGATGTGCGCGATAGTAAAGCTATAAAGCAACATCCGTATCTTGCCTCTCCTGTTAAGAGAGAACTAATGAAACAAGAAACTGAGTATTTGTTGCAGCATGGGTTAGCTAAGCCCAGTTGCAGCCCGTGGAGTTCTCCGTGCCTCGTGGAAACTAAACCAGATGGGTCTCCCCGATTCATCACCGATTATCGAAAGGTAAATTCCGTCACTGTAACGGATTCTTTTCCTCTCCCCAGGATCGAAGACTGCGTCGACAACATAGGTGCCGCCCGGTATGTAACCAAGCTGGATCTGTTAAAAGGTTACTGGCAAGTACCGTTAACAGAACGTGCTTCCAACATTTCAGCTTTTGTTACCCCTGACACATTCCTGCAGTATACTGTAATGGCCTTTGGGATGTGTAATGCTCCCGCCACCTTTCAGAGATTAATGAACACTATTCTAGTTGGTCTTCCTAAGTGTTCTGTGTATTTAGACGACCTCGTGGTGTTCTCCGATACTTGGTTGGAACACATACAGGTTTTAAGAGAAGTGTTCACTTGTTTAGCCATGGCCTCGCTCACCCTTAATTTTGCTAAGTGCGCATTCGCACAGGCCACTGTGACTTATTTGGGTCGCCAAATTGGGGGAGGTCAAGTCCGACCGGTGGACTCGAAAGTGAATGCCATCCAGAATTACCCTGCCCCTGTCACTCGGCTTGAACTCCGCCGTTTTCTAGGAATGGTAGGTTATTACAGGAGGTTTTGCAGAAACTTTTCCTCTGTTGTTCGTCCGCTTACTGACCTCATCAGCCCTAAGAGAAATTTTGCCTGGACTGATGAGTGCCAAACTGCCTTCGAGACCGCAAAATCCCTGTTGTGTCACGCTCCAGTTCTGGCTGCACCTGATTTAGCCAGACCCTTCAAGTTAGAAGTCGATGCTAGTGCTGTGGGGGCAGGCGCTGTTCTGTTACAAGAGGATGCTGAGGGAGTTGATCATCCCATTTGTTTTTTCTCCCGGAAGTTTAACAAACATCAGGTAAAATATTCTACTATTGAACAGGAAACCCTTGCATTATTAATGGCCCTTCAGCACTTCAAAGTGTACCTTGATGCGGCAGCAGCCCCGATCGTGGTTTATACCGATCATAATCCTCTCATTTTCCTTAGCCGCATGTACAACAAGAATCAACGTCTCATGCGGTGGGCTCTGCTGATCCAGGACTATAAATTGGACATCCGCCACAAGAAGGGGTCTGAAAATTTATGTGCTGATGCCCTTTCTAGGATTATGTAACTTCAACCTCACTAACCCCTTGTCTTGTCTTTGTTTGTTTTGCAAAACCCCAGTTACGGTTTTGAAACTTTAGGGGGGGAGTGTTACGTCAGCTGATTATTGGCGCCACCTGACTCCAATCCTTGGTGCAATACTCCGCTCTTGGTACCTGCCCGGGATTGGTTGGAATGGACACACCGCCGCCTTCTCCGTTCCTATTGGAACCTGTTGGACCAATCACAGCTCCTGAAGGCGCCCTCCAGGAAATAAAGCCTGAGGTCCCAGTTCATTCGGGGAGCAACTGTTGACACAGGCAGTCTGCTCCCGGCCTTCGGATTTACGGTGTTGGTGTTCTAATGAATCTGTGTCTTTGGATTGGTGGCTAGTATTGTATAGTTAGGCTGTAGGCTTGTATTTGTCTTGGATTTTTTAAGTTGATAGAGTAAGAGTTTTTTGTTGTGATACCCGTAGTTAATTGTGCATAAACCTCAAGCCCTTTTGGCTTTGCTTTCTGTTGTTGTTACATTTCGTTTTGCTTACGATAAGAGTTTCAATTAGTCAGTGTTAAAACTAGTATATGCTGGGCTAGATACTCCCTTTACACGTAATTTCTTTTTAGTTTATTGGAGCTGCCACCTCACAGTTATTAGCTTAGTAAGCCAGTTTATTTTCACCTGTAATGGATAACTTTGCTATCGGTTTCAACTGGCTGGTTTTGGTTTAAGAGTGGTTTTGTTTTGTTCATTTGTTTGAGCAGCTTCGTTAACCCCAGCATTTGTTAATTGCCACCAGCAGACTTTGTGCTTCCTGTTCCGTTTTCAACAATAAACGTCCTTCCCTTTTAATACCTGGCCAACGTTTCTTTTGTTACGCCCTTCCTCATACCCCTGACCCTGGGTCGTAACAGCAAGGCACGGTCGTGGCCAGTTATCAGAAGGAAAACTAACAAATCCTCTCCACAACAACCGGACATGCAACTACAGAACAGGTTTGCTCCACTGCTGCAGGATTCTGGATCTACATCCGATGACCAAAATGAAATCTCCCTACACGCCAAGGTTAGACCAAAACACAAGTCAGAAAGTAAAAGGCGACAAGAAAAGCAAATGGCTGGGCCTCAGACTCTGATTGTTGGTGACTTTAGTGTGAAAGACATGAGAAATGTGTGTGGAAAATGTAGAAAAGTACTGTGCTTTCCCAAGGATATGGTATCACATGTGAGAGGCAAAATTACGCAAATTGTGGCGGCGCACCCAACTGTGGAAAACCTCATCCTGCATGTGGGGTCGAATGATGTTGTGAAACCACAATCTGAGGTGCTGAAGCAGGATTTTACTGAACTGCTGGAGACGATCAGCTGTCTGGATGCCCAGATATTCATTAGTGGTCCTCTCCCTCCCATCAGAGGAGGAGTGGAGAGATTCAGTAGGCTGTTTAGTCTGAACACATGGCTGTCGGCTGTATGTACCACACATCCAGTTCATTTCATAGACAACTTCAGCTTCTTCTGGGACCGCAGGCACTTTTTAAAGATGGATGGATTCTGCCTGAGCAGGTCAGGAGTGAAGCTGTTCGCCTCCAACCTGTTTTATTTTCTGAACAGACTCTGTTCCCTCGGACGAGGACAACAGACAAGAGAGACCAAAACAACGTGATAAGACAGAGCCTAGAAGAAACCTTAGGAAAAAACCACCTGTGGGCCTGTCTGATCTTTACTGTGTTTTCTTTGAGTGTACAGTTTCTGTTCACACAAATGTCTGAACAGAGATGACCACAAAACGCTGTATAACTAAAAGCACGAGTGGAATGTTAAACAGGTCTTCTCTTTCACACCTGCCCTGTCAGGGGCTTCATGGCAAGGCAAGGCAATTTATTTGTACATCACATTTCATGTACAGGACAATTCAAAGTGCTTTAAATAAAACAAAGGCATTACAGATATTTAGAAATAGTAAAAGGCATCAACACATAATCACAATAAAATAATAAATTACATTAAAATGATTAAAAGCAAGATAAGTTAAAAAATTACCGTGCTGATTTCATACATAGGTGCATGAGAAAAGAAATGTTTTTAACCTGGATTTAAAAATGTCTACATTTGGTGAAAGTTTAATCTCCACTGGCAGTTTGTTCCACTTGTTTGCAGCATAACAGCTAAATGCTACTTCTCCATGTTTAGTCTGGACTCTGGTCTGGACTCTGGTCTGGACCCTGGTCTGGACTCTGGTCTGGACTAGTTGACCAGAGTCTTTGGATCTAAGAGCTCTGCTAGGTTTATATTCTCTGAACATATCACAGATGTATTCTGGGCCTAAACTGTTCTGGGATTTAAACAAGCAGAAGGGTTTTAAAATCTATTGTGTGACTGACTGGAAACCAGTAAAAACTGGAAGCCAGTATAAACTAGAAACAAGTATAAACTAGAAACCAGTATAAACTGGAAACCAGTATAAAGATGTTTAAACTGGTGTGATGTGTTCAGATCTCTTAGTCCTGGTTAAAACTCTAGCAGCAGCATCTGGATGAGCTGCAGATGTTTAATGCTCTTTTTAGGAAGTCCTGTTAAAAGACCATTACAGTAATCCAGCCTACTGGAGATGGATGCATGGATGAGTTTCTCTTGGTCTTTCTGGGAGACTAAACTTTTAATCCTGTTGATGTTTCTGAGCTGGTAAAAAGCTTCTTAGTGACAGCTTTGATGTGGCTGCTGAAAGTCAGGTCTGAGTCTATCAACACTCCAAGGTTACCAACTTGGTCGGTGATTTTAAGAGCCCGAGTCTCCAGGTGTTTGCCAATGCTGACCCTCTTCTCTTTCTACCAAACAGAATAATCTCAGTTTTGTCTTCATTTAACTGTAGAAAATTCTCCTTCATCCAGGTGTTTATTTGCTCCAGACACTGACACAATAACTCTATTGGACTGCAGTCATCTGGTGACAGAGACACATAAAGTTGTGTATCATCTGCATAACTTTGATAATTAATGCTATAGTTCTGTAATATTTGACCAAAAGGGAGCAGATACAAGTTGAACAGAAGAGGTCCAAGGACTGACCCCTGGGGGACTCCACAAGTCATGGCCACTCGCTCGGATTCATAGCTGCCGATCATAACTAAATAACTCAGACCTTCTAAATAGGACCTGAACCAGTTAAGAACCGCTCCAGAAAGTCCAACCCAGTTTTCAGCCTGTGCAACAGGATTCTGTGATCTACAGTGTCAAACGCAGCACTGAGATCCAACAGAACCAGGACTGATACTAGACCAGGATCAGGACTGATACTAGACCAGGATCAGTATTCAACCTAATGTCATTTACCACTGTGACCAGAGCTGTTTCAGGGCTGTGATGAGGTCGGAAGCCGGACTGAAATTTATCCAGATTTCCACTTTCATTTAAAAAGTCATGAAGCTGGTGGAATACAACTTTTTCAATAATCTTGGAAATAAAAGAGGTTAGAGACAGTCTATAGTTGTTCATTATAGAGGCGTCTAGAGTCCTTTTCTTTAGGAGGCTTAATAGCAGCTATCTTTAGTGACTTGGGAAAAATGACTGATGCCAGTGAGCTGTTAACTATCAGTAGGAGACCACTTTCTACTGAGGTAAAAACTGTTTTTAAAAAGTCGGATGGGATCATGTCCAGAGTGCATGTTGTTGATTTCAGATGTCAAACTGTTTCTTGTAGGATTTTTAAATCAGCCATTTTAAATTGCGACATAACATCAGAATTATTTCCGGGTATTAGACACAGACTAGTTTTCTTGTTTGACTGTGTGGAATTAATATTTTGCCTAATTGTTTTAATTTTTTGGCTAAAAAAGTTGGTAAATTGGTTTTATTTCTCAGTGGAAAGGAGCTCTGGGCTTATCTGTTTAGGAGGATTAGTAAGTTTTTCAATCATAGCAAACAGAGAGAATTGTTGACGTTCCTGTTAATCATTCCAGATAAATGCAGCTCTCTTGCCTTCACAGCTCATTGGTATAGTTACGCAGGCTTTGTTTCTACAGCTCAGAGTGAATTTGAAGCTTATTTTTCTGCCATTTCCGCTCAGTTTTTCTGCATTCTCTTTTTAGGCTGGTAACCACAGTGGTGTTTCTCCATGGTGTTTTCTGTTTGATCAAAGTACTCTTGATTCTTATCGGTGCAACAGCATCCATTACATTCAAGACTTTCAGATTGAAATGATCCAGGAGTCCATCAACTGACTCTGCTCTGGTTGTTGGTAACATAGCTATGGCCTCCACAAACTTAACACTTGTTCTTTCATTAATGTACCTCTTCCTAACCGAGGAGCAGGTTGGTTGGACATTCTGAGTGATCAGTAAATCAAACAAAATACAAAAATGGTCAGACAAGGCCGAGTCAGTGACCACAACAGAAGAAATATCAACACCCTGAAATAACCAGGTCCAGAATGTGACCTCGAATGTGGGTCGGTTCTTTTACATGTTGCCACAAACCAAACATCCAATATGGAAGAAAATTCCTTGACATTACCATCCGTCATGTTATCTATGTGGATGTTAAAATCCCCAGTTAAGATGAAATGGTTAAAATCAGTAGAGATAACCGACAATAATTCAGAAAATTCATCAATAAAATTTACACAGTGTCCTGGACATCTGTAGATGATTAGAAATAGGATTTTAGGTATGCCCCTTAAAATAAAACTAAGATATTCAAAAGAAGTAAAATCACCAAATGAAATCTCTTTAACTGGAATGAATCTTTAAATAAGGCAGCTTCTCCTCCCCCTTTCCTCCCATTTCCACATTTTTTCATAAAACTAAAATGAGGGGGTGCTGTTTCATTAAGAACTGTAGCACTTGTGTCTTCTGTTAACCATGTTTCTGTCAGAAAAAGAAAATCTAAACTGTGAGAAATGATGAATCATTAACTAACAGTGATTGTTGGACAGAGATCTAACATTTAGTACAGCAGCTTTATAAAGTTTACTCTGGTCTCTGTTGTATTCTGAGTTATACAAGGTACAGTTAACAGATTAGATCCATTCACCCCACAAGCTGACCGTGTTTGATTCCTTATTTTACTAACACAGGAATCCTACTGGGTCCAGGCTTGATCTCAGAACAGCTGTCAGTAGTAGCAAAACTACAGCAAGGACCCTGAATGCATCATGGCATGTTATCTTTGTTGTGAATTCTGCTGCTCTGGGAACCTCCTGCACCTCCTCCCATGCCCTGCTCTGCCAGAACAGATGGTCTAAGAAGAGGAGGAGGAGGGGGAGGAGGGGGAGCCCTGTATTTCTTGGTAGATGGTGGTTGCTGGGGTCCTGTCTGGGATAGAGACATCCTTTGAAGACCTTGGGTGATGTGGAGAAGAGGGTCTGGTGAGGGGGGCGAGCTGGGAGTTGATCTTCTCTCTGCTGTGTCCTTCGCTCTTATCTGTACATCATGTTTGGGTTTGCTGTCCCAACAGCATGACACAAGTGTGCACCAAGTAATCTGCATCCAGTTAGATTTGGATGCACACCATCAGGTCTGAATCGCTCCTTACAGTTCCAAAAGATATTGAAGTTATCAATGAACTTTATCCCATGGGTGATACATGCGTTTGATAACCATGTGTTCAGGCCAAGAAGTCTACTGAAAAGTTCAGTTCCTTTACCCGCTGTAGGAACGGGTCCTGAAATGTAAACACGGTGCTCCAAACTGACACAGTCTCTCCAACAGCAGAGAAAAGTCTTTCTTCAGGATCTCAGAGCCAGTTTTCCACCTCAGAATATCCAAAGACCCTGTGTGGACAATAATCTTCATACCATCTGGATGTGAAGACAGAATGGTCTAAAGATCTCTGTCAGTTTCCTGACTGATGGATCAAAAAGTGTTAGACTTCCCGTCATTGCCATCCTCACATGCTGTTTATGGACTAGTCCATGCAGCAGAGAACAGGTGGGTCTTTAACCTGGATCTAAATAAACTGAGTGTTTCAGCTGATCTGAGGCTTTCTGGGAGTTTGTTCCAGACATGTGGAGCATAGAAGCTGAATGCAGCTTCTCCATGTCTGGTTCTGACTCTGGAACTGATAAGAAACTGGATCCAGATGACCTGAGGGTTCTGGTAGGTTCATACTGGGTCAAGAGGTCTCTGATGTATGTTGGTCCTAAACCATTCAGAGCTTTCTAGATCAGCAGCAGAACTTTAAAGTCTATCCTCTGACGGACTGGCAGCCAGTGTAAAGACCTCAGAGCTGGACTGATGTGGTCCACTTTCTTGGTCTTAGTGAGGACTGGAGCAGCAGAGTTCTGGATCAGCTGCAGGAGTCTGATTGATGTTTTAGGTAGAACCTGTAAAAACTCTGTTACAATAATCAAGCCGACTAAAGATGGAAGCTGGACTAGTTTTTCCAGGTCCTGCTGACACATCACATCTTTTACCCTTGATATGTTCTTAAGGTGATAGTAGGCTGACTTTGTGGTTCCCTTCATGTGGTTCTCAAAGTTTAGGTCTGAGTCCATCAGTACACCCAGATTTCTGGTCTGGTTGGTGGTTTTTAGGTGTATAGACTGAAGCTCTGTGGTGACCTTTAATCGTTTCTCTTTGGCTCCAAAAACCATCACCTCAGTTTAGTTTTTGTTTAAGCTAAGAAAGTGTAGACACATCCAGTCATTAATCTCCTCAATGCATTTACCAAGAGTCTGTACGGGGCCTCGGTCTCCTGGTGACATTGTAAAATATACCTGTGTGTCATCTGTGTAGCTATGGTAACTAATGTCAAAGTCAAAGTCACTTTATTTGTCAATACAAGACATACAGAGGATCGAAACTGCATTTCACCCAGACCCAAGGTGCAGACAATAAACATTTAACATACATCTTTAAGTAAAAAAAGGTCTCTGCTTTGCTATACTATATATAAAAAACTATACTATGCTATATGAAATGAATAAAAACAAGAAATATAAATAATGAAAAAGGCACAAGTAGCAGCAACACTGGGTAAAGAAAACCAGATGGTCCAAAATGAATACAGTGGTGCAAATGGCATGGCAGTTGTGCAGGTTTAGCTCATATACTGGTAAGTTAAGTGTCCATGAACAGTTCATAGTTGATGGGAGGGGGGTTCAGAGTCTGGAGGTTTTGTGGGCAGGGGGCAGCGAGGGGAGGGGGGGCAGGGCAGGGCAGGGCAGGGAGAGAGTTCAGCATCCTGACAGCCTGGTGGAAGAAGCTGTCCTTCAGTCTGCTGGTCCTGGCGCTGAGACTCCGCAGTCTCCTCCCTGAAGGCAGCAGACTGAAGAGGCTGTGTGACGGGTGGGTGGGGTCACCAGCGATGCCGAGAGCTTCGTGGGTGAGGCGGGTGCAGTAGATGTCGTAGAGGGAGGGGAGAGGGGCACCGATGATCTTCTCTGCTGTTCTCACAATGCCCTGGAGGGTCTTGCTGCAGGACACAGTGCAGGAGTCGTACCACACTGTGATAGAGCTGGACAGGATGCTCTCTACAGTGCCTCTGTAGAAGGTCTGCATGATGGGAGCCGGGGCTCTAGCTCTTCTCAGCTTGCGGAGGAAATGGAGGCATTGATGGGCTTTCTTGGTCAGTGCTGTTGTGTTGTTGGTCCAGGAGAGGTCCTCTGAGATGTGTACACCCAAGAATTTGGTGCTGCTCACCCTCTCCACAGCAGCACCGTTGATGGTCAGAGGAGCATGTTGGGAGTGGACTCTCCTGAAGTCCACAACAATCTCTTTTGTCTTCTCAACGTTCAGATAGAGATTGTTGTGTGTGCACCACAAGGCCAAGTGGTTCACCTCACTCCGGTAGTTTGTTTTTCTTTATGACCTGTGCCAGTGGGAGCATGTAGATGTTAAACAGAAGAGGCCCCAGGATGGAACCTTGGGGAACTCCACATGTAATTCTTGTCTGCTCAGATGTAAAGTTACCTACTGACACAAAGTACTTCCTGTTCTCTAAATAAGATTTAAACCAGTGTAGCACCAGAGAGGCCACCCAGTTCTCCAGTCGGGAGTAATATATTGTGGTCGACTGTATCAAATGCAGCACTGAGGTCCAGTAAGACTAATACGGACATTTTTCCATCGTCTGTGTTCAAACACATGTCATTAATGACTTTGGTGAGAGCATCTCTGTGCTGTGGTGCTGTCTAAAACCTGACTGGAAGACATCGTAGCAGTTGTTTTGTGTTAAAAAGTCGTTTAGTTGATGAAAAATGGCTTTTTTAATTATGTTACTTAGAAAAGGAAGATCTGAGATCGGTCTGTAGTTGCTCATTTGTGTCTAGGTTGTTCCTTTTTAGCAGGGGTTTGATTACAGCTGTTTTTAGAAGTTCTGGGAAGACACCTGAAATTAAAGACCAGTTCACAATCTGGACCAGATCTGGCTCCAGAGTCTTTGAGACCTTTCTGAAGAAACCTGTGGGCAAGATGTCCAAGCAGCAAGAGGAGTTCAGCTGACATAAGATGTCGTCCATATCTTTGCTGTTAATGGGATTAAGCTGTGTCATGGTGCTTAAACTGGTTTTCAATGGATACAGTATGTCTGTTGAACCTGCTGTTGATGAACCAACTGCTTGTCTGATATTCTGGATTTTCTCTGTGAAGAATTTGACAAACTCATTGCAGCCTTGGTGGAACAGAGTTCAGGTGCTACTGACACAGGAGGGTTTGTTAACCTGTCAACAACAGCGAATAAGACCCAAGCTTTATGAAAGTTTTTGCTAATAACGTCAGAGAAATAGGACTTTCTTGCATTCCTCAGTTGTAGATTATAAGAGTGAAGTTTCTCTTTATACATGTCATAATGAACCTGTTGATTTGTTTTTCTCCATCTACGCTCGGCTTTCCGACCCTCTCTTTTTCCATGTTTCACCAGTGTGGAATTTCTCCATGGAGATCTTTTCCTTCCAGAGACAACTTTCACCTTAACAGGATCAATAGCATCCATAATACTTAACATTTTAGCATTAAAACTAGTGACAACTCATTGGCTGAACCCCCTGATAGGGCAGGTGTTAAAGAGAAGATCTAGTTAAACATCCCAGTCGTGTTTTCAGTTATACACCGTTTTGTGATGACCTCTGTTGAGACATTTGTGTGAACAGGAATCGTACTCTCAAAGAAAACACAGTAATGATCAGACAGGCCCACATCACACACAGTAACTATGGAAACATCCAAACCCTTAGAAATCACTAAGTCCTTTAATGTGTGTGGGCTTTGTTATATGCTGAATCAGCCCAAAGTTCTCCAGACTGTTACCCAGATTTTTAGTCGCTTTGTCCTGAGGATTGTCTACATGGATGTTAAAATCACCAACAATAATTACAGTCAAAATCCAAACAGATTGTAGCAGCAGGTCACTAAACTCATCAAAAAATTCTGTGCATTGTCCTGGTGGTCTATAGAAATTTAGATAAATTATTTTATAATAAGCTTTCATCTGAAGAGCCACATATTCAAAAGAAGTAAAACTTCCAAGAAATAACTGCTTACATCGAAATGATTCATTGAGTAGAACTGCAACCCCCTCCTCTCCTGTTCAGTCTGACCTCACTGATAAAACTAAAGTTAGGAGGGGTTGACTCTATCAGAGCGGCTGTGTTGTTATCTTGGTTTAACCAGGTTTCTGTTAAAACCATAAAATCAAGGTGGTGTTCAGTGATAAGACCATTAATTAAAAATGTTTTCCCTGCTAATGACCTAACATTTAATAAAGCTAACTTAATGGGTTTGGAATAGTTTACTCTATGTTTGGGACACGCTGTGGCTTACAGGGTACGTTAACTCTACTTACAAACCTTTTAGAAAGCAGCCCTCTGTGTTCTGACCGAGCTGCTTTTCTCCTTCTGTTACCAAACAGTCCAGATATTTTTAAACCTTCTAATAAACAGAGATCCAGCTGGACCTGGGAAAAATCATGACTGCCGTTATCTACACAGCCTGGACCCTCCACACATCATACATCCCAAACATGAAGCTGGCATGGTGGTACAGGAGGGGCTGGGTGCCCCCCTTTAGCCGCCCCGGTGGGGGGTTTATGGGGGACAAAAGCATAGTAGGGCATGGGGTTAGTTTGGTTCCAATAGTGACCAGCTCTTTCATCTGGGAGGTGAAGTCCAGGAGGGGTGGGGAGGATGGGGAGAGGGAGGGTGACTTGGATGGAGGATGATGAGATGAAGGGTGTGGGTCCTTGCTAAGAGCTTTGGGACTTTCTTCAGGAGGGGCTGAGGTGTTTTTTTTCCTAAGGTTTCTTCTAGGCTCTGTCTTAGGACCACTGATGAATATCAGGGCATCCACACAGCTAATCGTATCCAGCAGTTCAGTAAAATCCCGCTTCAGCACCTCAGATTGTGGTTTCATAACATCATTCGACCCCACATGCAGGATGAGGTTTTCCACAGTTGGGTGCGCCGCCACAATTTGCGTAATTTTGCCTCTCACATGTGATACCATATCCTTGGGAAAGCACAGTACTTTTCTACATTTTCCACACACATTTCTCATGTCTTTCACACTAAAGTCACCAACAATCAGAGTCTGAGGCCCAGCCATTTGCTTTTCTTGTCGCCTTTTACTTTCTGACTTGTGTTTTGGTCTAACCTCGGTGTGTGGGGAGATTTCATTTTGGTCATCGGATGTAGATACAGAATCCTGCAGCAGTGGAGCAAACCTGTTCTGTAGTTGCATGTCCAGTTGTTGTGGAGAGGATTTGTTAGTTTTCCTTCTGATAACTGGCCACGACCGTGCCTTGCTAACGAGAGGAGTTGAGGATGTGCTTGGTCTGAATGGTAGAGCAGGCCAGCTGGTCGCGTTGCTTATCTCAGCAAACTGGGCTCTGCCTGTTACTCGTCCTCCGATTGTTTTCAGCATGTTGATCCTCTGTAGAAGTTTGTGATAGTCGTCTGTAGAGAAGGGAGGCATCTTGCTGCTAGTTAGCTTTAGCTCCTGAGTAACTGTAGATAAGGCTTCTGCTATTTGTAGGCCACGCTAATGTGATATGAAGATTGTAAGAGTCTTAAAAAATAGTAGTATTCAACCAAATCTACCACAAAATACAGTCCCAGTGATTAATAAATATCCAGGATCTGTTGCTTATAAGTTTCTTGAGTAGAAAAATAAGAATATTGGCAGAAAAAAGCAAGCAGAGGAGGAGAGCGAAGCAGCAAGCATCAGCAGGGGACAGAAGCAGGAAGTGTGGTTTAAAGGGTTAAACCAGTTAACAGTCTGTGTTACGGCCCCTGCCGATTGCTGGCAGCTGCGGCTCATTCTGCCGCTGATTGGCTGATTCAGAGCTCTGTCTGGACTGGCTGGATTCCAACACACCCCAGTCTCCTCCCCTCTGACTGCTCGTTCAGTCAATCAGTCTGCAGCTTAGGGGAAGCAAAGATTGAAAAGGATGCTGCAGAGTTCAGTTGGGAGGGGGAAGCTGAAAATGGCTCAGGCCGCTTTCCCCTCACTTTGTGCACTGGGTGTGTACGTGCGTGTGTGTTTGTGGTATCTGGGCAAGGCTGGTTAGCGCAGGTGGTCTTGTCCGGATTATGACAGAAGTTTTGGCAGTAGGATTAACTGGGTGTTCGCTGTGCTTCGTGTGGGTGATTACGTTTGGTGGCAGACCATTTTGTGGAGTCTGGAGTGGGGACTCAGTTATGGTTCTGTTTTAGTTTGGATTCACCTTTCAACACTCATTTTCATTTAAGCTTTGCTACACCTTAATTTTGTTCTATCATGGGTGTTTTGTGTTTAGTTTCAGTGTTGGGCTAGGTTAGTGTTGTTGTGACGATGGTCACATCAGTTATGGATCTGCTGCTCTTTTGTTTGGTTTTAGTTTCTTCACCGAGTCTTATCACTTCTTCGTTTGCACTCGGTGGGTTTTGGTATATGTTTTATATATTTCTTTCAGCAGGTCCTCGAACCCCAACACTTGTTTATTTTGCGTATTTTCGTTAGAGATTTTATTCGTTGTTTCATGGGGGTTTAATAAAATGTGCTGATTATTATTTTACACCTGTGTCTCAATGTTTTCCTTTGTTACGCCCAACCATACCCCTAAAGTGGGTCGTAACAGTCTGTTTCTAGTTGTCTTTATAGGGATGGATTAACACACAGAAAGCAGCTTTGCAGGTTAATCAGCACTAACGTAAACCAGCCGTAGATGTGATGGATGACAAAACAATAAACGGTGAGATAGCTTCATGTTGTTGGAGAAAGAGAATCAGGAAGAAGTCAAAACACAGCCCTCAGGCTGGATGGACACGATTATATCTGTAACTGTCCCAGAGAGACAGAGAGAGGTAGTCCTCTTAGGATGAACCTTGTAGCTGCAGAGCTATTTCTGTCCAGATTCCCAGAGAAACGAGGACATGGATGAATGTCACGAATGTGAATGTGTGTCTGGGGCTAAGAGAGGTGAAGAGGACACGGGTTGCAGGAAAAAACTGCAGAGGGAGATATTTTCCTCCAATGAGTGCATGGCCATGCAAAGCAGAGAGTCAGATTTTCATCTGCAGAGGCCTGGAGGCTGTACGACGAAGCGTGATGAACATACTCCAGATATCGCTCTGTTATCTGGGTTGACCTGCCACACACTCAGGACCTGGATAAGCGGTACCACCAAGCTGGTTTTCAACCCGGTAATTCACCGTTTTCCATCTAGATCAGTGCGCGCTCACATAAAGGGGCGGAGTTTGTATCTGACCAATCGCAGACATGGAGAAACCCTGCAGAGCAGCTCCTTCACCGTGGAGGAGAAGATCATTATTCTTGAAGAAATACGAAGAATGCAAACGCATCCTCCAGGCCATAAGCAACAGTGTTGCCGCAGCAACAGCCAGGATGGCATGGTGGCAGAAAATTGTCGACTTTTTAATGCGTAAATGTATGAAAATATAAAATATTAATTCATTGGAGAATATAACATATACCACTCTGGTCACTCCATATTTACTTTATTACGGCACAGATGTTTCAGGCAGAGTGCTCGATCACTTTTCTTTTTATTTAAAACCTCCAGCGAGGCGTACGTACTTTTGTCTGTTAGCAACATAACTCAAAAGGTTTGAAAAGATTGTGTTTAGATTTTCAGGAAATGTCAGAAATGGAATAAAGAAACAAATGATGACATTTTGGGGGTGATCTGGATCACCGCCTGGATCCAAGATTATTTTAAAGGAGTCTTTTCTATGGGGAGAAGGGAGAACTATGCCATTAAAGCTTGGCTAAAAAAAAGAAAAAGAATGAATTAAAATGGCTCGGCGGAGGTTTGGGTTCGTACTGCTTCTAGTTTCCAGTGAGTTCTTTAGAGGCTTTAGAGGCTCAGCACCCCACATGAGTGGGTTTGTGTTGGAACATTAATTCCTCACCATGAGTAGCCGTGGTGCCATAAATTTATAGTTGTGCCATGCATGAGCATTATTGTTAACCTCACAATTTCAGATGCAGCCCTAGTGGAGCTAAACGCACCTGGGAGCAAGTCAAGAACATCCTTCAAAGCAATCACTGTCAAGGCTTTATTTCTACATCAGAAGGAAGCATCTTTTCCTAAAAACTTCCTCTCACCAGTCGCGCACCAACATCGACGGGATCTTCTAAAAGTGGGCGGGACATTCTCCAAGCGATCTGGTTGGTCAGGAGGTGGTGCTTTTATACTCGTTGACCTCTTATCCAGAACATAGCCTGCTCCGGAGCTGGTTAGCTGTCCAATGTAAGGTACGATAGTGGTTTAGCCCGGTAACAACTGAACCAGCTTCATTGTACAGAAAACCCTGCGTTAACCCCTAAGTTACCTCAAAGAGAAAATCCAGATTCGTGGTACAGGCCTCTGGTCTTACTATTGGATCATCCCTGGCTGGAAAATCACTCACTGGTCATTTTAATACACCTTCTAGTACCAGGTTGGATCCACTTTTCCTCCAGAACTGCCTTTAGTCTTGGTGTTGGAAACCTTCCTCAGAGGTTTGGCTCCATATTGACGTGATAGCAGCACACAGTTGCTGCACATCCATGATGAGAATCTCCATGGACATTGTCAGCAACAATACTCAGGTAGGCTGTGGTGCAGGGGTCCTTGATCCTGGTCCTCAAAGGCTAGTGTCCTGCAAGTTTTAGAAGTTTCCCTGCTGCAACACACTTGATTCAGACTCAGACTTGTGCAAAGCATGATGTCAAGCTGTGGTCATAGAGAGATGGACAACAGCCCCCGAGGACCAGAATTGAAGATTGCTAGCATGTCCTAGCAAAACATTTGCTCAAGTTAGACTTAGCTCAAGCTACATGAGCTAAAACGGTAATCTTACAAGTAAACCGAGAAAGAAGCTAACCTTCTCTACATCTTTTCATAAAATTCTTCAATTACTTTTCTGGTTTTATGGCATCAGGAGGAACCAACCCTGATCACTTTCATGATTTGTATGATTAAAACAGCGAATTATTCGAGTGGTGCAAAGGTTTCAGAGGGTTTATATTGATAATGTGATTAGCTAATAACTATATCTGTAGACAGATGTTACGTTTTTCCAGTTGAACCATATAAAACTCATCAGCAGGAGAATGAGAATCTGTGTTTAAATGGACGTCATCAGTGTGTGGACACACTTACCTCATGTACACATGAACGCACCCTCCTCTCAGAGTAAACTGTGATGTACTGAGAGATGCTGCTGCTGGAGTCACAGCGCCCCCTGCAGAGGCAGTGAGGAACTGCAGGACGTTTTACAGCCTCACACTTTACACTCGCTTGGTCCATAACTCAACCAACACCATGAAAATAAAAAATAAAAATCTAGTTTATGAGAGAAGATAGATACTTTAATCTTTATTCATTTCATTGTCATTAACACTTTCCAACAAACGGGGCTTAAAGTACAGTTACACTGATATCTTAATGACTAGCAGCTGTTTTTCAGTAGAAGCTGTAGGAAACTTTCTGGTGTGTTCATGTACAGGTGTAACAACTTGTTGTCTGGTGATGCTTTGGATTGAAGGGTCGATGCTTCTGTTTGTGGTGTTTTTGGCTACTTCTATTTGCTGTTTTACTTCTTTTTCTGTCCCCTCCGGTCAGGTCCAGCAAGTTTACATAGATTCCAGGATTCAAAGTAGATATATAAATAAAGGACTCAGATTATCAAGAGGAGCCTTACACCAAGAGGCCTCCCTTGGCAGAGCACATTTGTTCAGCACAACAAGCAACCAGACCATCATTCTGCTGCTATGATGCTGGAGAGGACAGGTGAAAAAAATTAAGAAATAAATTTTAAAAAAGTCTATTACAACCATCTTATCATTATTATTATTTTTTATTATTTATTGTTCCATTTACAGCGGCAGTGGTTTGGAAGCAGTAGTAACAGTCGGGTTAGCAAAGAGAAGAAGATGAAACATAACGCTGCTCATTTCATAAACATAGCAGGTCTTTATAATAGGAAAATAATCTGAGTAATGAGGGGCCTGGGCCCCTGTACAGCCCTATGTCTAGCAACGCCCCTGCCCTCACTCTGTCTCTGCAGGCATCACTTATTGATCACGAAAGTCTTTTTTCAGGCTGAACAGACAGATCCCGAATAGACTCAGCTGTCAGCAACGTGGCTGATATTTATCCGAACTACACAGGAAGTAGTTTTAAGATGGCAGGAACTCCTGATGGTGAAACATCAACACAAAACTTAAATCTAGCAGCAGCACCTAAAAAGCCAGTAACCCTGCTACACCCACAGGATCCACCAGCTCTGAATCTTCTCCCTCTGGTAGTACCTGAGAGTACCTGAGAGTACCTGGTAGTACCTGAGAGTACCTGGTAGTTCCTGATAGTACCTGGTAGTAGCTGAGAATACCTGGTAGTACCTGAGAGTACCTGAGAATACCTGATAGTACCTGGTAGTACCTGATTGTACCTCATAGTACCTGGTAGTACCTGATAGTACCTGATAGTACCTGAGAGTACCTGGGAGTTCCTGATAGTACCTGGTAGTAGCTGAGAATACCTAGTAGTACCTGAGAGTACCTGGGAGTACCTAATACTACCTGGGAGTTCCTGATAGTACCTGGTAGTAGCTGAGAATACCTGGTAGTACCTGAGAGTACCTGAGAATACCTGATAGTACCTGGTAGTACCTGAGAGTACCTGGTAGTACCTGATTGTACCTCATAGTACCTGGTAGTACTTGATAGTACCTGATAGTACCTGAGAGTACCTGGGAGTTCCTGATAGTACCTGGTAGTAGCTGAGAATACCTAGTAGTACCTGAGAGTACCTGGGAGTACCTAATACTACCTGGGAGTTCCTGATAGTACCTGGTAGTAGCTGAGAATACCTGGTAGTACCTGAGAGTACCTGAGAGTACCTGGTAGTACCTGAGAGTACCTGGTAGTTCCTGATAGTACCCTGTAGTACCTGATAGTACCTGGTAGTACCTGAGAGTACCTGGTAGTACCTGGGGGTTCCTGATAGTACCTGGGAGTTCCTGATAGTACCTGGGAGTTCCTGATAGTACCTGGTAGTACCTAATACTACCTGGTAGTACCTGAGAGTACCTGGTAGTTCCTGATAGTACCTGGTAGTACCTGAGAGTACCTGGTAGTACCTGGTAGAACCTGGTAGAACCTGGTAGTACCTGAGAATACCTGATAGTACCTGGTAGTACCTGCGAGTACCTGGTAGTACCTGCGAGTACCTGGTAGTACCTGGTAGTACCTCATAGTACCTGATAGTACCTGGTAGTACCTGAGAATACCTGGGAGTACCTGGTAGTACCTGGTAGTACCTGAGAGTACCTGGTAGTACCTGGTAGAACCTGGTAGAACCTGCTAGAACCAGGTAGTACCTGAGAATACCTGATAGTACCTGGTAGTACCTGAGAGTACCTGGTAGTACCTGGTAGTACCTGAGAGTACCTGAGAGTACCTGGTAGTACCTGAGAGTACCTGGTAGTACCTGGGAGTTCCTGATAGTACCTGGGAGTTCCTGATAGTACCTGGTAGTACCTGAGAGTACCTGGTAGTACCTAATACTACCTGGTAGTACCTGAGAGTACCTGATAGTTCCTGATAGTACCTGGTAGTACCTGAGAGTACCTGGTAGTACCTGGTAGAACCTGGTAGAACCTGGTAGTACCTGAGAATACCTGATAGTACCTGGTAGTACCTGAGAGTACCTGGTAGTACCTGGTAGTACCTCATAGTACCTGGTAGTACCTGATAGTACCTGGGAGTTCCTGAGAGTACCTGGTAGAACCTGGTAGTACCTGAGAATACCTGATAGCACCTGGTAGTACCTGAGAGTACCTGGTAGTACCTGGTAGTACCTGGTAGTACTTCATAGTACCTGATAGTACCTGATAGTACCTGAGAGTACCTGGCAGTACCTGATTGTACCAGGCTAGTACCTGATTGTACCTGATATTACCTAATATTACCTGGTAGTACCTGACAGTACCTGTAAGTATATGGTAGTACCTGAGAGTACCTGATAGTACC